>NC_052503.1:41493250-41610652 GCF_016617805.1 Bactrocera tryoni
AATTTATTATTATTTTTTTTTAATTTTGCTTAACAACTTTGTTTGTTTGTCATTAGAAATAATAAATTTGTACATTAAAATAAAATTAGTAGAGAAGCAAACAAAAAATGTTTAAACAATACAATCTTTTCAATTTTTTTTAATAAAATTATATTTTTTAATAAAATTTTTTTTAATAAAATTAATTTTTTTACAATCAAATTATTTTTTTTATAAAATTATTTTTTTCATTATAACATATAACATATTTGTATATTAAAATATAATTTGCTAAAAATTAGACATTAGAAAAACATATTTAAAATAATTAAGGCACATGTTCGAAACCAAGTAAATACCAATATCTAAACCCAATATAGTAATTTAAATATTTTCATGTTACGTAAAACAAATTAAAGCAATTTCATGTTAATCCTATCTATTATTACTATTATTCTTATTATTATCATTAACTATAGCATGTAGTGCGCTTTTGATATTTGTATACTACTATGTTTATATAACTATAATTACATTAATTATCTATTTTTACTTATGTACTATATAAATATATACATACATGTATACCATTAAAACTACAAAGTTAAAAATTCGTAAAAACTATAATTACACTATTTTACAAATAATTTTCTATTTTTTAATCGAACCACTATCACTCATACAAATACATACATATATATGTTAAACAAAAAATATTGTCTAATGAATTCTAATGGAATATGTTTACTTTATATCACAATTACTGCATATACAAATATAATATAATATAAAAACTTACACAGAACTATGTGTATACATACATTTAACACTATTTTAATAATTACTGGAAAAAAAGTTACGAAAAAAATGCAAAACAAAAATAATATTCAACTAAAATATTAAATATATGATTTAAATGCAGCAAATTTAAATTAATTCTTTGTTTTATTTGCAATAGTTTTAGTTTGTAGATTTTAATTTCAATTTGTTTTGAAATTTTGGTTTTTCATGTGAAGTCTTAACACAACTTCGTTTATGAGAACATCGTAGTGAGTTGAAAAAAGCGTATTGCAATCAAAAATTGAGAAAATTTTTCGGTGATTCGCTTGAAACCTTTTAGAATCAAATTTAAGCCGTACTCGTCGCATCTTTTGGTATAAATCAGAATCTTATAAAATATTTCACAAATAATAGAGCGAACATTGATGAAATTAGTTCGTTTTTGTGGTTTGCTCTATCAAAGATTTAATAAAAATAACTATACCTTTAAATAAAATCGGAGATGTTTTTGTTTTTTGCATTAGATTGATGGGATCTTTTAGGATTTTTAGTAACTTTCTAGGTCACACAAAGACCCTAGATGTTCGGAATACAAAGGAATTGCAACAGGTTGTAAAAAAATGCTGCCTCAGAACTCTTTATGGTCTAAAGGTGAAGTCGCGTTTCGATAACAATGGCAAAATGAATCAAAACATTATTTATTGATATGGAAGTTTCTGAGAACTTTTTGTAACTCATATTCCATGCAAGACTGGGACAACCTGAGGTCATTGTATAGAGAGCAACGATAAATTTTTCACATTAGTTAAAACAGGGAAATCAATTTTGAACACGACTATATACATACATACATATGTAGGGTTGCAAATAATGCGCAAAAGTAAAATTAAAATTTGTTTATAATTTTTTAGTCGAGAAAGTCGAATTAAAAAATAATTTTAAAATTTTTAATCCCTTTTTTGACGACAACTACTATCAAATACCGGATTAAAAAAGCTAATTTCAATTTTGAAACTAAAAATAATTTTTTTTAATTAAAAAAAAAAAACTTTCAATAAAAAAAAATAATTTTTTTTTTGGAATTAAATTTTTTTTGATTTTACATTTTTTCTCGTTTGCTTTCTATACATTTTGGACCAGAGTTCGCACATACATATGTACATAGCTATCATCTTTAATATTCTCTAGTGATCGGCAGACTTATACTTTCCACCATTTATATTTTATCAATTTTTAATTAGGATTTTTGATTTAAAAATTAAATGTTCAATTGAGTCTTTCCATTTTTTGTTTTGGATTGAATGTTGAAAATTTAATTTTTAGTTAGAAAATCGAATTTTTATTCCAAAATTATTTAATTAAAAAATACGCAAGCCTATACATACATACATATATGTACGTACGTATGTATGTACATACATGCATATGTGTGAGTTTTGGAATTAAAAATTAATTTGTGTAATGCCCATTTTGAATTAAATCTTAAATTTTCAATTTAATAATAATAAATATTTAGGATTAAAAATAAAAAGTAAAGTTTTAATTTTTTAATACCGAAATTTTTAATCTTTAATTTTCTTTAATGTTTTGGATTAAAAATTAAATTTTCAATTTAATCTTTCCAAACTTTTTTGGTTTAAAAGTTGAAAATTTATTTTTTAGTTAAAAATCGGCATGTAAAATTGAAAATTGAATTTTTATACCGAAAATTTTCAATTAAAAAATACCCAACCCTATACATATGTATGTACATATGTACATACATACGTACGTATGGGTGAATTTTGGGACTACGAATTAAATTGTGCAATACCCATTATGAATTAAAGCTTAAATGTTTAATTTAATAATAAATTTTGGAGATTTTTTTGTGATTTGCATTTTTAATGTCGAAATTTTTCCAAAACATTTTGCAATAAAAATTAAATTTTTAGTTTTAATCACGAAATTTTTCTATCTTTCCAATTTTTTTTTTTTTTTTGATTAAAAGTTGAAAA
Source organism: Bactrocera tryoni (assembly GCF_016617805.1). Classification (NCBI taxonomy): domain Eukaryota; kingdom Metazoa; phylum Arthropoda; class Insecta; order Diptera; family Tephritidae; genus Bactrocera; species Bactrocera tryoni. Next base: position 41,496,007 of record NC_052503.1, read on the forward strand.
TTAATTTTTTAGTTAAAAAACGGCATGTAAAATTGAAAATCGAATTTTGGTTTCAAATAAAAAATACGCAACCCTATGCATACATATGTATGTATGTACATATGTATGTATGTATATCCGTATTACGGGATTAAGAATCAAATTAATTAAAAATCTAATTTTAATTTTTAATACCGAATTTTTTAATCTTTTCAAAATGTTCTGCATTAAAAATTAAATTTTTAGTTTTTAATCACGAAATTTTCCTATTTTTCCGAAATGTTTTGCATTAAAAATTGAAAATATAATTTTTAGCTAAAAATTGGAATTAAATAAAAAATCTACTTATTAATATAATTTGTTTTTATTAAAAAATCAAAACCCTGTGCGTATATTTGTGTAAACATTTGATATTAAAATATGAGAAATGTAGATGCGTAACATTTTTACAGAATAATATTTTTACATTTCATTTCATTATTATTTTCATATTTAATTTTTTTTAAATCATTTTTTAATTTTGATTATTTTTTTTTTTGTTATTTTTTAATATTTTGTTACTATTTTTTTTACATTGCTAATTTTTTTATTTTTTTTTCAGTAAAAGCTATATAAATATAGTAATAAATTATTGTAAAATAAAAACTAAAGATTGCTAGCTTTTAAAATTTATCGACAGAAACACGACATTTATGTTCATCGGCAAGTGATTGCATCGTGACGTCATGGAAATGTCAAATCGTAATTTGTAATACTGGCATAAATGTGTAGTTCGTAAAAAACCAATAAGAATATTTCACTAAATGTTTATCCCACCAAGCAACAACAACAAGAGCAACCAAAATTATGAAAGCATAATAAAATCAAAATACGAATAAACACTAAAAAAATTTAAATAAAAAAAGATAGCAAAACACCGTTGCGACAATTTGCAATCCCAGCTTTATTAAATTTAAATAAAACTCAAAATTAAATAGTAATTCAAATATGTATGTAATATTTAACACAATGCCAATATTTTTTAAGCAAAAAAGTAACAATTTAACAATAACAACAACTACAATGATTATATATGTACTTACAATTAGCCAAAAGACACAGATTTATGAGCTTCGAATGATTCATTTCCACGCTTCAAATGTGTTTCACACCAAGATTTTATGCATTTAACGGTAAATATTGCAAACACAATAAAAACATACAAACTGCTGCAACAGGTTTGCGCATGCATACGCAAATATGCGCATGTAGGCGCGTGTGTGTGCAAAACAAAACAAAGAAGATTTAATAAAAAGAAGCCAACACCAAATAGTTTATGAAATTGCTTAAAGAATATTTATATGGCGCAAACGCCGTTTTAGCAAAAAAACCAAAATCAAATCACACAAAAACACTAACAACATAAAGCAGTTACAACTTATACAAAGCAACAAAAATGCAAGAGACAAAAATATAAATGTATGCCTATCTCATAATCAACTTTAAGCGAAAATTATAGCAATAGCGCACTCTAAGTTAGATGTAACGGTAAATTAAAACCAAAAAAATACACACAAAAGTATATATGTAGGAATGTAAAAGTACACTTAACGCCTAAATTATTAATAAAAAAACACGTACAATGCAAAGGAGTTTGAAATTTCTGCGGCACTTGGTGAATAGTTAGATACAGTTACGTGCAAGATTGATGTACTACCCGTCCAAATAAAATTTGATTTTAACGAAATGAAATTTCCGGCGAAACAAAAGCAAGTATAAACAGCAAAAGAAAAAAATATCTAAATTAATTAAATGCAAATTAAAGAAACATTTAAAGTAGCATTTCAATTAAGAAGTTTGAAATTTAATGCACTACATTGCAATATTTATTGTGACTGCTAATACGAGTTGTAAATACTAGTTTATGTACCATGTATGTATGTATGTATGCATATATGTATGTGTTTAAATATGATGGCATGAAGTAAGCAAATTTATATTTCCAATGAACATAACAGCGTAGATATTTGAAATCGCTGGACTTTTTCCTTTAAAGTCAGAGACAAGAAAAAATAGCAATTTTAAACTTTTTTGCCAGTAAATGATTTTATTAAAAAAAAAAAATAAAAACATAGCATCATTAAAAAAGGTTTCGCCTTGATAAAAATTAAAAATTAATCATTTTAAAAGTATTGCCTGTTTGTGTTGATTCAGTACCAACCGAAGCTCCTTGCGATGAGCTCCACTAATCCTTAATAAAAAACAATCGAAGCTTTTGATTTAAATTAACAAAAAGGCGCCCTCAGGAAATTTTTCTTTTACCCAATTTCGGAAAAGACTCTTAAGTAATTGTAAAATAAAATAGAGTTAAAAGAGGGTAAAAAAACATTAACTTCCGTTGCACTTTATTATAAAATCCCGTCACAAATGCAAAAGATTCCATACAAGAAAATTTGTCTCGAGAACGTCGGATCTTCTTGGGTCTTTTCAAGAGCACATAGAGCAAAGCGATAGCGATTGGAAAAATCGAGCGGCTTCAGTTGTATGCCTTCAACTAAAGAAGTCGTTCCTTACGTTAGTCCGAGTTGCTGCGAATGACGCCCAATCGACACTCCACGGAGCAGTTCGTGTACACTCTCAGCTGCGTTCGCTATATTTTCGTCACTGCGTGCTGGACGCGGTCTTTGTAAACGTTGTTCATGCGTAAGTCTTTGCATGATGAAATGCCAAATAATACTGAATAAAAATAGCATCACAGCTTGGCACGACTCATGACCTGTCAAAAAGAGGCTATTGTAAAAAGTAACTCTATTTGGAACACCCGTCATATACATAGGTAAAAGATCAGCGTGATTGGCTGAGTCCATTTAGCCATGTCCGTCTGTCTGAAATTACGCAGACGTACTTTTTTCACCAAGAAGCTGCTCATCGGATCACTATAGTTTCCATACAAACAGAACGATGGAAATTAAGTGCTTGCATGGAAAACGTTTTTATTTGACGAGATAGTATCTTCAGGAAATTTTACAAAAATTATTACATACGTATGTATATCTACAAAGAAATTTTCCAGATTTTTTTGATTGAGAAAATTCTACTTGAAATAATTTAAATCTAATAAGATAATATTTTTTGCTGTCAAAAAGCAGGCAGTTTTTAGGATATCCTTTTGAAATTTTGCAAACGTCATTTTCTCTTCAAGATTTGTCACGAAGTTTGTAACACCCAGAAGGAAGCGTCGGAGACCCTATAAAGTATATATATAAATGATCAGTATGTTGAGCTGAGTCGATTTAGCCATGTCCGTCTGTCTGTCTGTCTGTCTGTCCGTCTGTCCGTCTGTCCGTCTGTCCGTCTGTCCGTCCGTCTGTCTGTATATATACGAACTATTCCCTCAGTTTTTAATATATCGTTTTGAAATTTTGCAAACGTCATTTTCTCTTCAAGAAGCTGCTCATATGTCGGAACGGCCGATATCGGACTACTATAACTCTCACTATTGACAATGTATCTTCACCCAATTTGGTATAGATTATTTTCTAAGGCAACAATGTAATCTGTGAAGGGTATATTAGCTTCGGTACAGCCGAAGTTAACGTTTTTTCTTGTTTGGTATTTATTTGGAATCAACTGCCAAGCTCGAACTCTTTATTTTTTTTACATGTACATATGTACATATGTATGTATATGATTTTAAAAAGTGTCAATTCGGTGTTTTTGGTTTTCAAATAGTTGTGATTTAAATTTTTGCTGCATAAAAAGGCATACATACATACATACATACATACATACATACATACATACATACATGTGTACTGTATTTATCTGTGTATTTGCGTCTGTAAGGTTTAACATTTTTGTATTGAAACTCTTAGGCTTAAGCTAACATACATACAAACAAGTAAATATGTAGATAACAATTTATGAATAACAATTAAATACTTTGTAGCTGCTAACTGATTAAATAGAGCCTTATAAATATATGTATATGTATGTACCATACAACTTTGACAAAGGCAAACATTTGCATATAATGTTGATGTGTGAAATTCATAAGACTATAGTATCTCTCCTACCTATTAATTAGTAAAGAAAAAGCAAACGATATTCAAGTATTTAACATTACCTACACTAACTACATACATACATACATGCATAAAGAATATGCAAAATGGTATAAAGATAGTAGCATATAATAAAGTGCATAACAAAAACTCAATTATGGTACCTTTTCGATGATACGTGTAAATGTGTGCGTGTAAGGCTCATACAAAGTAGCCGTTAAATAAGTTATATAAAAAAGTAATTATGCAAAAAATTATTAAAAGTAGTTTAGACCACACCTACTCACATACAAATGATGCATGTAGTGTTGGTGTTTATATAAATGGACATAATATTAATACAAATATATGAATTGCTAATTGTATGACATTAAATAGACATTCTAATGCAAATAATTAGTAATGCAAAATGATAAATGTATGTATTTGAATTTTTTATAGAAATACAAAACAAAAAAATTAAATTTTATTACAACTAAAATTAAAACAAAAAAAAAAATATTTATTAAAAAAATAAATTATAAATTAAAAAAAAATTATTTATCAAAAAAATGAAGAAATTTATTTATCAACACAAAAAATTTAATCAGCGCGGAAGCAAGTATGTATGCACGCATATAAAGCTTTTCAGTGTGGTAGTAACCCATTGCATAGAGAACAAATCAAGCATCGGCAATGACAAACAACATTAAATTTGAATAATTAGTAATAACGCATATTATGTATATTCGGAATATAAAGAGAAAAATATTTTTATATGTCAACAAAAATTTCTTAGATTATAAACTAGCTACTTATTGTATGTACAAATCAATTATATATGTATGTATGTAATCAAATTGGTTATAATAAAGTAATTACTAAATTAATGAATTACAAATGTGTGTTTCCGCATAGAAAAATGTGAAATTTCTAAATAATTGTAATATATGAGTACATTTAGTGAAATAACGGCATAGCTTTAGCATAACGTGGCAAATTACATAACAAATGTAACTATGTAAATACAACTAAATATTTTTTGCAAGTAGCTTAAATTCAAATAATTTCCAATTATAATATGTATAATATACAAATTATTTATATAACTGCTCATATATGTATATGTACTTGTAAATCAAGCAACTTGAGAAATGCGGTAGCACAGTCTATGTATGTACAGTTGCGAGCATTGAAATAGTAGTGCCCATTGGCCAAGAGAGTTTTGCTTTAGATTTTTTTCTTTTATGAAATTGCCGTCGATCATTATTTTAGTTATATTCTCTGAAGTATAAAGGTCCTGTGTGAAACACTTATCATAACTTTTTTAGACCCAATTTTATTGGGTTATCTATTTTTATGGGCGAGCAATAGAGTAGTAAGTCTAGGAAGTCAAATTAATTTATATCGCAATATTTATACTTTCATTTGATGCCTAGTTTGTATATACATTTATATGTATATGTTTATGCCAAGTCTCTCAGAGATTTACTTAAATACAAAGGTTGATTCTTTACGAGATTCCCTACTCTTTTAAAGAAAAAAATGTAGAAACTCCACATTTAATGGGAAATGGCTACGTCTGAGATGGTCCATCCGTTGAGTCCAATTTCCGATGACTCGTTCGAATATTTCGACTGGTAACTGGCGAATGACACGCTTGATGTTTTGCTCCAAGGCCTAATTCAAAGCGGGATTGTTCACATACTCTTTAGAGTTTACATATCCAAACAGGAAAAAGTCGAAGTACGATAATAATTCCGTATTATACTATCTTGCTGGCAAATCGACCGGCACAAAACGAAAAATTATCTGCTCACCAAAGTGCACTTTCAATAAATCCATTGATTGATGCGATGTGTTTTTTAAGAGTCCATAGACCGAAGCGATGCCATTAGGTTTTAAAAATGATTTCCAGCAAGTGCTGCTGCTGCTGCTGGCTTGAATAAATTCCAGCCGAGAGTTTCAATTTTTGCGCTAATTGGGCTCGTGTGTCAGAAATAACCTCCTTCAAGGCTCAAACGTCTCGCGCTTATCTGACAAGCGACTACACATAACCCCATAAAATTTGTTCAGCGGTGCTAAAACGTACGATCTTGGAGACCACGCTACAGTTCATCGAAAGTTTCTTTCAGTAAATTGCTTATTTCATTGGCTTACCGTACAGCCGCCTTTTTGGAACCAAAAGTCGTCCACATCAATATCCTCCAATTTAGTCACGAAAAAGTTATTAATTGTGGGTTTATAGCTTTTCCCATTGGCTATAGCATTATGGCCAGATTCTTTTTTGAAGCAATATGGACCAATGATTTCCCTGCCCATAGAGTACACCAAGCATGTCATGAATCATGGGTTTATAGCTTTTCCCATTGACTGTAGCATTATGGCCAGCTTCTTTTTTGAAGCAATATGGACGAATAATTTCCCTGCCCATAGAATGATGTCTCGTTTTGAGAATGTAAAGGCATCTCAGCAATGTCTTGTGCGCACTGTACGGCGTACCTGAAGATGTGCATTATCCACTACAGTAAACGTTGTGCGGAACCGATCCATGCTTGCTTGAGTTACCGACTCTCCTAGACGATTTTGTTGATCGAATATTGAACGAACCATTATTTTGGTAATATTTTTGCACAATTTGTAAACGTTGCTCTGGAGTGTGTTCATTCATTATTTATAATGATGGCAACCACACAATCGGACTTTAAACTCCTGTGGATTCAGTAGTGCTGTCAGATTCTAGTTTTGCACTAAGGTTAGATATATTCGATTATAACACGGGTTGATATACATACATACATATGTCTAATTCATGTCTTTAAGTAAGCCCACCCATGACATATGCTAAGATGGAAGTAGCATTGATCACTTGGGATGCAGACCTAGTTTCTTAGGAATAACCCTGCTTCAGTTCTCTCATTTCCAGCTGGAAGTTGTTATTTTTTCATTTTCCTTTCATTCGAATGATCCTCTGGGACTTGGCTAATTCTATCATTTTATTATTATATACTAAATACAGTGGAACTTCCTTAATTGGAATCACTATATTCCACAAAAAAATTCGAGTTAGAGATACTTCGAGTTATGGAAGGAAATTTGTATGAAATTTGACTTCTATTGCCAATTGAAGAGTTGGAGTTATGGAGAACTTCGCGTTATAGAAGTTCGAGTTATGGAAGTTCAGCTGTATTAAGGAATGTACTTAAGGCTTACTTACTGTGTATAATAACTCGAAATGCTTATTAAAACGTATATGTAGTTGATAGCAGACAAATTGAGGCTGGCAAAATATGGACACCAAGAATTAATAAATATAATTAAATATAATAAAGCGCTGTTTTTAAATGTTAAAAACTACTAAATTGGTTTCTGCATCCACTCAAAACCACCAAATGTATTGTAATGAAAAAAAACGAACAAAATTACAAAAAAAAAAGAAAAAAAAATATATTGAATTATGAAACAAAAATACCCACAAATAGACTTGCACGCATAGCCAAAAAATAACGAATAAAAAATAAATTAATTAACGTGAAGCAAAAAGTAGAATACTCTTACGATTTCTTTCATAGCGAAATCAAAATCCTTAGGTAAAACAACGAAATTAAAAGTAAAAAACAAAAAAAAAACAAGCAAATCTATTTGAAGCGGGAACATTGGAGATTTTGTACATTGCCTGGTATCCCTTGTGTCCCAACTAAAAACAAACTTTAATCACAATATTACTTGTGACCTAAAGCAATTTATGTTGCACATCTATGTTGCCGAGTAAAATGTTGCTACGAAGGCAAATGCTTGTATTATCATATGCCTTTCATTAAATTGCAAGAAAAAGTTATTTTCGGTATAATTTCGGCGAAATTCTGACACTCTCCATGAATGTGGGTAATTTGCAAGATCAAGCATGTCCAAAGAGAACTGTTTACGGTACTCTTTTTGAAAAAAAAAGAACGCGTTTCATACTCAAAATATCCACCAAAATCATTAGAACGGGCTCTCTTGCCATCTCTTTTGTCTGAAGATTTTCAAGTACCACATCCTTCACTTTTTTATAATACTTTCATCAGTTGAAGTGGTCGCTGGTCGTCCAGAACATCATATTATAATTCGTACCTTTTCAAGTAATAATTTTTGCATTAGTTAGGTTATGTTCATCACACAATTCGTCCTTTTGTCCATCTGTGTCAAACTTTGAGAAATTTCGAAGCAGCTTAACGCTTTTACCGTAGTATTATCACTCAAAATATAGCTTTTTATTATTCGGATTATTTAAGAAACAATTAATTGGCAGTCTTGTCGTTTTCGGAAGCTTAACATCAGCACCAGAAGTGCCACCTACAAACGAATATTGACCTAAAAGGGTAGGTTAGGTTAATCTGGTTGGCCAATAAACCACGCATAGACCAGTTTGGGTCCTTTGTGATACCAGATGGAGTTCAGGTGCCAGGTCCAAGAGGAGTAGTCATCCCTTATGATTGCTGGGCTTCACGCGAATTTTAACAGACTCTGCGGCCTCACCCTACCTCCTACAGGATCATACCGTGGGGATCCCTGGTGCTTACAGCGTAGTCTTGCCAATGCGAGTTAAGTGCACAAGAGATGCTCCATTGTTTCCCTGGTGGCCTGCTGTAGACATTTCTTGGAGTCTTCTCAATCTGTTAGCCCCATTCTGCGGGCTTGTGTCGCCACCAGACCGTGACCAGTTAGTATTTCGACCGTGTTCCTACAGACTCTACTATCGAGTGCCTATAGGAGTTTTGTGCACTTCCGATATACCGTTTTACACATGTTTGCACCCAAGTAGCTGGTTTCATCGTGTTTTGATTTTCTTTACCATGCTTCTGTCCAGATCGTCGTATAGAGAATGCATAGTTCTCTCAATGTTGATCACGTTTTCGAGTGTTAGCCGTACACCATTTCATTGCCCTCGATGCTTTTGTGACCTTCCACATAGTAGAAGTGAAGTTATTTGCTTCTAGCAACACTTTCCTTTGCTGGCCTACTTCCCAACACACTTCTAGCCAATATGCGATACGAGGTTACTGCCTTGATTGCTGCTTGGCTGTCTACTTAGATGTTGACTCTAAAATTGCCTGCCGATGCATGAGAAGCTAGCTCCGCGGCTTTCGCAATAGCAACTCAGCTTGAAATATACTGCAGTGGTCCGGCAACTTAAAAGGCTACCTTGTGCCTAACTCTGGACAGTAAATGCACCAACTACACCGTCAATTTTCGAGCCTTCGACCTATTAACGGTAGAGTAAACTTTCGAAGGCGGCTTTGCCCTAATAATCTATATTTTGTGGAAGCTTGTCCTTAGCCCAATTATTATCAATCTAATTATTGATAATCTAGAATCTCTCGGGCGAAGGCGATCGCTACCCAAAACATTGTTTTGCTAAATGAATTAGATCACAGCCTAAGTTTACTGTAAACTTCTAATGAAAGGCATTTGTCATTCGGTCTAGCCGAAAGCACTTGTTTGCTTATTATTTTGCTTGTGCACTCTAACCTTAAGAATTTCAAAGTGTTGGCAAAGCTTTTGTCACAAATCCAGCATAGCAATTGTATTCGTAAAAATGCACTCCTGAATGTCCTACACACTTGGTGTCCTATTGATATGAAATTTCAGAGATTTCACTAAAAATGGCTAACAAAAAAATAAAAATAAATAAATAATAATAAATATTCAAAATTAATTTATGCGATTTATGCATGTGTCAGCGTATGTAAGTGTGTAAGCGAAATTCGTAAACGTAGTTTCGAAGCTTTAAACATTATATTATTATAAGATATGGAAAAATAGCTTTGCATATATACATATACATATATGAATATATAAAATTAACATTCGTAGATTTGTGTAAAAGACAAAAGTCAAGTTGCACACACAATATATGTATAAGTATAAAGAAATCTAATCAACAAGAACCTTAGCACACCGAGTAACGGTAAATCGTTTCGGTTTTTAATTCAAAGTTTTGAAACTTTCACTAAAGACTAAAATGCCCAGATACGCTGAAATACATATGTACATAAATTAAAAATATGCATGCCTGCACTTTACTGAGTGTTAAAGTAATATGCCGTTAGTTTAACAAGTGCAGCTGGTGTTTAAGTAATAATTGTAACGTTTTTTTTTAATAACAAATGATACAAATAAAAACACTGTAAATTTATGTATAGAAAGTAGGCAGCACAACTTGAAACTCTTAAGGATTTGTGAGGATGAATTTTACAAAATACTGTTTGGCATTATAGGCCAAATATATTTCTGTTGGGTTATATGAGTAATAGTGTTTAATAACATGTTAATACGAGAACTTCGTACATTTTGATACTGTGGTTCATACAATAATTGATCAACATCATGTTCGCTTATTAGGAGGTATGTATCTACAAAGTTTAGTTCAGTAATTATATTTGCAATATTATACACATAGTCATTGATATTGAACTGTATTGTTGAAAATCTAACTCATCGCTATTTAAGGCAAGTTCACTAAAGAAATTTAATTAAAGTTCATTCTGACTTAATTGATTTCATTTATCGGCCTACCTTTTAGATTTTTGAATAAATTTTAAAAAATTTCCGAGCTCTGTAATCGATTTCACTTGAATACTTGTGGTTTATAGCGCTTTTTTCATTTAGTCCCCGAATTAACAGGTCAGTTTAAAAGCTTAGGCAAAAAAATATATTTTTTTTCAGTATATTTCCCTAAAAGGGTTATACACTGATTATAGTAACTTTCCAACTTTTCGAAACCATTATGGAAGTACGATTTGTCTTTGCTTCCAATATAGGCCTCAGTTTCGGCGATCACCTTCATTCGACTAAAATTTCTTTCAAAGAGCATTCTTTTGAAATCTGAGAAAAGAAAATAGTCGCTGGGGATCCAGATCCGGAGAATACGGTGGATGCGAAAGCAATGCGGAGCCAAACTTTTGCCATCGTTTTATCTGACTTATGACACTATTCATTGTCTTCTTGAAACCGTTGGTGCATAAGCCGCTTTCGAGAATATCGTATTTCAACCGGTCCAATAACGATATGCAACAACAGTCGTTGTGTGTTTACGTGAGTAACTGCTGGTGACGGCCTTAACCCACGGGGCTTAAAAACACATAGAAGTATATCAATAGAATGCGTTGATCAGCGCCCCAAATAATAAAAGATTTTTGCAAGTGCTATTTGGTTCAATTGGTTAGGTGGAAGGGATATATTTTTTACTTTGGTCGGGTTCGAGGCCGACCTAAAACCTCACACGGCCGCAGTGCGACTTCACACTGAATTGAAATTTCAATGCCTTTAGGTTTAAATCACAGTCACCACGAATCTCCACAATGGGCAGGTTGGAGCGAACTCCAAGAGCTAACTGGTCCCCGTGGTACCAGATTTAAGTCTCAGGTCAGACCTTGTAGCTTTTGCTACTACCAATTGAGCACCCATTAAACTCAATGACTAGTGGCGTTTTTCGTTTGAATTTCAAATGCCTTTTCACTAGAAGGAATCTCATTCAAAGTCTATTATATCAGCTCAAGCTGAGTATTACAACACTATTTCTGACAAGACAAGGTAAGCCAAAAAACCGGCATAGTGGATATTGGATTTTAGTCGCCTCTTTCGACAGGCATTCCTTACCGCGGGAAAATTCTATCCCTTGCTATGCAACAGTAGCTACTGATGGTCCTCTGCTCCGAATCATCAACTCGTCATTGTTTTTGGTGAAAAGTGAGCTCGCGCGTCACCCAATTCGCACAGAGCTTTCTCATTTCCAAATATTCGGGAATGATATGGTATACACATTCAGTTGATATCTACAGAGTGCTTGCTATCTCTAAAAAACTTCGCCTTACGGTTGTCCAATATTATTTTGGGCGTCCAATGCGTTTACCGTTTTGGGTGCTCTTTTCAACACTTTTAAATTTAGAATACCCACCCTTGATGGTTGATTTTTCTGAGGCAGAGTCCGGAAACTCGTCGTCAAGCTAAGTTTTTGCTTCAACTGTATTTCGCCCTTCAAAAAGCAATATTTTATCAACATCCAAAATTTATTTTTAGCCATTTTTTGACAAAAACAAAACATGCTTTACTCAAAATGATACTTGTATCCATATGTAATTCACAAAAATATTGTCAAATTCATACAGCCGCCTTTTGAAGATTACGGCTAACTAAAAATCATCCATATGTGAGGCCGGGAACTTTTCAATTGACCTGTTATATAGTCCTGTTTCCAAAGTTGACTGATAGCAATAGATCCGGCCATGAATTAATTTATAAAATTCTCAAACAATTTAACTAAGAGCCCGCAAGTGTTCTTTATACAAGGTGTGTTCAAAAACTAACGGTAATTTTGAAATAAAAATTTCGGGAGATGGAGAGTCGCATTCTCCAAATTGTTTAAATGCCTCTGAAGTCCGAAAAAAATTTCAGATGTACTGATTGCTTACTTTGTCTGTTGTAGTCTTCTCGTATAGACGTTAGATACATTTAGAAGACCGAAAAAAACGAATTTTCCAGAATTCTTTCTGAGAAAACTTTTAAATTTATTAATCCAAAAATGTGTGTACACATATTATGGTATCTTTCAACTATATTTTAAGACTTAGTGTTAGTAAAAAATATTTATTTGGAAAGGAACTACAGCTGATCTTCGGGAGCTCTTCTCAAAAAGACGTCTTGCGATGAACAATATATCGCTGAACTGGATCTTCAGTAATTAAAAAAACTAAACAGATTTAGTTAAACTAATGTTAAATCTAGTAATTAATCGAAGAAAAAGCAAAACACAGTTTTTTGACAAAATTGTGGCTTCTCAAAAAAAAAATTGATTTTTGACCAAAATTTCGGCTTTAAAGGTCTTCGATTAATTACTAAAAAATATATTTTAGAAGCTCGTGTTAAACGGTTTAGCTGTTTTCGAGAATGTTGGTCACCAACTTTTAAATTACTATTTTGAGAAAAACGCGTTTAAAGTTTGGAATGCATTTCCTAGCGCTCTGAAACATCTTTCCAAATTTGCGTGTAACTTCGAAAATATTCACCGGAACGATATGAATTTTTCTGTGTGTATTCTTAAATATATGTACATTAAGAAAATAAAATAAAATAACTAGATTTTTTGAAAATTCTAAATGTATATAACCCATACTTTGGTTTATAAAATATACGAAAATCATTGTTTCAAAACATGCTATTGAAACATAACATAATTATAAGCTTTGCCATGGCAAATTAATTAAAATATGAACCACAGTACACGCTTGTAAACATATATTTACATAAGTTTTATGGAATTGATTTTTAAACGTATGGCAACCATTCTCAACTAAGATTCATGCATCTGCTAAAAATTCATAACACATTCAACCAAATTTACATACATACAAAACGCTAATGTGTCTAAAAATTTAAAAACTTTTTTCTAATTGTCTTTTTTGAATAAATCCTGTTAGATATAAACGTATTTGTGTGCGTGTCTTAAAATTTATAAAACACTTAAGATATTATGCAAGAGTTTGAAATCAACATATGTGAACATAAAAATAAAATGATTGTATTAAAACACAAATAAATTTAACTTTATGGCTGTTCATATGATAGCATACATACATACATATATACCATATAGTATATTGCGTAAAGTAGCAAGCGAGTAAAGCACTTTTGTATTAAATAATATAACAAAAATTAAAATGCAAAAACAAAACACTTAAAATTTAGTAATAGAAAACTACACGATATCTAAATAATTTTAATTTACTCTACAAATTTTTAGCATTCATAAAAGTATGAAAAACATATATTATATGAATAACGTGATTGATATAAAACAACAACAAACTATAAAATATAATTGCAAATTTCGATTTTTACTAAATATTTGTAATGCCAGGCGGTCATAAAATGCAAAGGCAGCAACAAAAATTACAATAAAAAAAAACAAAAACAATAAAATATAAAAATATGGTAGAAACCGCAAAAGACTCTTCGCTGCTGTTCAACCGACTTTGGCGGCAAAAATCTTTTAAATAAAAATTAAAAAGCATTACAAACAAAGCAAACACAAGGATCAAACATCAAACACATTGTAGCAAATTGACAGAATGAACAAAAATGTACAGTACTAAGAAAAACTCGCTGCAATACAAATTAAAAATTTTGTGAAATTTAGTGTCTTTACACTTTAAAGTCCTCGTATAAAAAATTTGCAACAAAAAAAAAACAAATTGAGTAAAAGTCCAGCAAACAAATCGTTACTTGTATGATAGAGATCCGTTGCAAATCGCAGAGAACTCAACAGCAACACAGTAATTTTCGAAATTTATTCAATAAAATTTATAAAATATGTAAGTACATAACTAGTAGTAGTATTTACTACTACAAAGCAAGCAAAATAACTAAATAATTTAACGGGAAATTTAAATGTGTCATTTGTATGTATGGAAAACAAATTAACTTTAATAACTGTAATGGCGAAAAAATGCAACTCAAAATGAAAAAAAATACTTGTCAGTTATACAAAACAATATGATGGATTCAGATAACTGCAAAAAATACAAAATAAAAAAAGAAGCAAAACAAATAAGAAAATGAAAAAATAAAAGCATAAATGTGAAATGGAAACCCTAATACGAAAAAAGAGATTTATTGCAAGCAAAATAAATAAAAAACGAAACAAATTATTATAAGCAAAATATGTGTTTTACTTGTTGCAAGGATCTTACGGTGATTAATTCTTTCACTAGCGTAATAATTCATTCATGTTTACTTTGCCGCCTTCAAAGTAATCCCCACCAGAAGTAATACACTTATGTTAACGATTTTTGCAGTCCTCGAAACCCTTTTCATAAACACTTTTTGGGATGGCCTTCAGCTCTTTCAGCAAATTTTGATTTATCTCTTTGATCACTCTTTGAAACGGGTTCCACGCAGCGGCAATTTTAGTTTGGAGAACAAGAAAAAATCACACGAAGCCTAACCTCGTGAATACGGTGGTTGATCGATGGTATTCATTGCGCTTCTGACTTTACATTCGGTCACAGTCGTACTCTTTATGAAAAACAATTTAGTTTTATCAGTTCAGTATTACAGTTTGAGCAAGTATTCACCATTCAGAGATGGACTCTCTTGCCGTCTCTCAACTACTTCCCTGACGATTTTCAAACGCCATATCTTTCATCTTTTGAATATTTTCGAAGAGGTGTTCCAACTTAAGCAGCTGCTGTAAACTAACTGGTTGACAGATCGCGGTATAGTAATTAAGAACCGACCTACTAACTTAACAAAATATATATTTTTGAAATATCATTTTTCTGTGGAATTTAATTGTAATTTCCGGTTGCTTTTTTATTACAATGTATATTGCGCAAAGTGTAATAATGTAAAGGATTGCTCGATAAATCGTCTTCCTTGTAGCTCACTACTGAGTTCCATCACTGGATTGTGAAATAAAATCCCCATTTAAATGGCTATACTACAATGCGCCCAAAATAGTAAGGCTTTGTTCATAATTTTAATATTCTTAAATTATTCTTCAAAATCTATGTCATCTCCCTAAAAATAATCACCCTTGGCCCCAATACACTTCTGCCAACGTTTTATCCAACTCTCGAAACAGTTGCTAAGGCTAGTTTCCGTAATAGCCTTCAATGTGCATAGCAATTCACGTTTAATGTCTTCAATTGACTCAAAACGGTTCGACCGAAGCGGTCGCTTCAGTTTGTTGAATTGCCAGGAGTCACACGGAGCTAAATCAGCGAATACGGTGGTCGTATGGTTTAAAATTTGGCAAAAAACTCATGAAGAATCAATGCAGTAGGTGACGGTGCATTAGCGTGATCCAAAAACCAAGAGTTGTCGAACCATAATTCCCGGCTCTTTTTACGAATAGCTCACGCTTATAACTCAAATAGTATTCCTTGTTGCCCCTTTGGCCGGTCGGAAGGGACCACCTTGATAATCGTATCAAACTGTCAACATAATAATCATACGTTTCATCAAGTGTCAACATAATCGTAATGAATTTCCACCTGGCATAACAGATGACCTGTAGCTCTATAGATGACCTGCATGTCTATAGATGACCTGTAGGTCTATAGATGACCGGTAGTTCTATAAATGACCTGTAGGTTGACAGCCAGCTAGTGTAACCAAACAAACTTATCCCTGTTAAGTGTACAATCGTTTGGATCGACTCAAGAATTAGTCTAGCCGAATTATACCACATAGGTATGGCGATTATCGTTATTATGAACCAAAAGTCAACTATATCGGTAAAATCGTGGAAATATTCTCAGAAGCATACATATTTTAGTTTAATGCTGAAAGTAAATGTTATCAGTTCAAACACTTTCCTAGCCCCAGTCTAATTACTTTATACTTTCCAGCTTATTTTAAGCCATTTAAAAGGTGATCTAGTGACTGATGACCAGAGCATACTGAAATTAAAGAGGGAACAATTCTCCAACCTGCTGAATGGCAATGACCAAGAACCGATTCCTCAATCGATGACGATGGAGCGGACGTTCCGTTGCCCGACCATGAAGAAATTCGAATAGCAATTGGCCGTCTGAAGATCAACAAAGCGGCGGGGACCGATGGATTGCCGGCCGACGATTGGAAATTAAGTGTGCTCTGGGAAGAACCTCTCCGAACCGTTCCATACCAAACGAGGTTTCAGAAAGAACTAAATAGAGAAGGTATAAGAGTGTACAACTGCTGGTGCACGCCGATGATATTAATATCATTAGCCTCTGGTGTCTGGTGATGAACGAGGGCATGACAAGATATCTCCTGTCATCAAACAAACGTCTTGGCTCCCACGTCACTGTTGACAGTCACAACTTTGAAGTCGTAAGCAATTTCGTCTATTTTAGAACCAGTATAAACACCACCAACAATGTCAGCCTGGAAATTTAACGCAGAATAACACTTGCCATAAGATGCTATTTCGAACTGAGTATTCAATTGAGAAGTATGGTAAAATCTTCTAAAATCTATTAGTCACTCATAATCCTGTCCTGCTGTATGGTGCAGAGACATGAACGATGACAACATCTGGTGAGTCGGCGGTACGAGTTTTCAAGAGAAAGGTTCTGCGGAAGTTTATGGTACTTTGCACATTGGCAACGGCGAATATCGCAGTCAATGGAACGATGAGCTGTACGAGATATACGAGGAAGAGGAAGACTCCAACCGCGTTGGAAAGACCAGGTGGAGCAGGACCTGGCTACACTTGGAATGTCCATTTGGCGCCAAACAACGAAAAGGAAGACTGGGCTATAACCACGTAAGTCGTGTGTACGCCAATAAAGAAGAAGTTATGACGATTACCTTTATTATGAACTATAAGCTGACTATGCCGGTAAAATTGTGGATATATGTATGCTCGGAAGCATACTTTCGTTTAATGCTCTAAGTAAATGTAATCAGATCAAGCCCCTTCCTAGCCGCAGTGTGCCCAAATAATTATTTTTCACTTTTCTGAAGATTTTAAGCTATTTATATACTACATATGTAGGTCAATTTATATGATTTTGTGAGCTAACCAGCAGTGCTGTAGATAGCACCGATAATGACAATAAAAATTATCGTTCTACCTTCCGAGGTTTACTATTAAAACAACAGCTCTGTGTTAAAAAATAACAATTACATTTATTAAAAAATTATCAATAATCATTTTGGCATTTCTATTTATCGGGTCTTTCTGTGGCAGTGTATTATAATTAGTAAGTATGCAAAATATACTATTAGTTACGACATTGGAGACTTGAGGCGTGTGCTCAAGGCGCCCTTTTAATGCTTTGATTGTGTGGCAAACAATTAATCCGACTTAAGTAAGTTTAAATGTTACATTTTGTTAGGAATTTAAGAATACATTCGAGTTAGGCTACAGCTTATTTTAACAACTAAGTTATTATTGATAAGAAAAATTATCGATTATTATGTAAAAATCTAACATTTTCCATTGGCTGGTGCCTTCGGCCGGCAGATTTTACTGCGACCATTTGCACCGTATACTATGTTGCAGGAAAATGTGAAGTAGCCACAAGTCGATGACTTGGTGTAGTAAGTCGATTGGAAATTCTTATTTTCCTGTGGTGGATTCTTAGTATTATCCATACTGCCAGTAATCGATTTGGTCACTGTTACATAGCTGTCCGGTGTACGGTGTTTCGTGGGTGTCGCCGGCTCTTCAGCACTATCTAGATCATTATCCGTGGGTTGAGATTTCACTGCCTTGGTGTGGAATTTTTTCTCTACGTTTACGGTGCCGCGGAAGCCACGTGGCACCATTTCTGTGGTCGATCGGAAGGGGTATTTTTGTACACGTCCATTTTGATTTTGTACTAATAGATATTTATCAGGCGAATTGGGTACGGCAGCCTGTTGACTCTGAGTCGGTGAATTTTGTGTATATGTGCGATATTGTGATTGGGATTCGGGTTTGTTACCGGTTTGACTATCCAACTTTGAATTTTCATTGTAGTACTCATCTTCATCGTCGTATTCATCGTAAGGTTCCTCTTCTTCATCTTCGTTTAAAGTGGAATCTTCGTCCGTAATCTTGTTGGCGTTCACGACTAAAAGAAATGGTTTGAACATACATTTATGAAAAATCTGAATGTGTGGAGATTCGACAAAAACAACTATTTGGTATTCCTCAAAATTCTTCTAATACAGAACAGTTTTCATGAACTAGAGTCCGATCTAACCACAGTCTGTAAAAATATTGTTCTTAAATAATTAACTACCGTCTTTTAAAAATGAGATAAAAATAACTGTTCAAACCCAACATATCCGATTTCTACCTAAATCAATACCTTGATGGGCTTGCTTAACTACAACCTCTCTTAAGCGAGATTCAAAAAAGTCAGAGTTTGCTTCTGACACATACGCTCAAATAAAGGTGCTCTGTGCTTTACGTCAAAATATGTACAGAAGATTATGTCAATGATTTGTCAAAACTCCACGAGTATGCGAACATACATATGCATATGTCAGATTGAAAATATGTTTGTCAAAACTTTTGTGTAACCTACTTTCTTTAACACTCTTCGAAGACTTCAACTCAAGATCTGGTAAAGCGTTGCCGTCAGCTGTCAATGCTGTTCCGCTAGGTCCACTATATACGGTGTCTACACGATCAGTTACACTAGAAATAGTCGTTTTTACTTTGGTTAGGTTATGTGTGTCTGGAAAGGGGCATTAACTTACGCATCACTATTTCCAAACTGGCTTATACTGTGGAATAGTTCACGATTTTGTTCGCGGTAGCTTGCAACTTGTTCCTTAGTTCCGGATGCAGACTGCGCTGCACCGTGATATGATACACCGAATCTGAAATTAGTTATTTGAACTTTGTTTACAATGTATGTATGTATATTTGTAAGAGAAACTCACTTGGATGTGCCCTGAATCTGCGATTGACTCTGTCCTGAGTGGCTACCAGATTGAGCGGATGCTTGACCACCTCCCGTTGTTGGTGGTGCACTACCATCTTGATTGGGTCGGAAACCAATTTGTGCCTGGGATGACGTTTGGCCAGGTCCGCTGGACTGTGAATCAGCTAAGCCTCCCTTATCGTTAGCTTGTACCTATTCGTTTATTAGGAATGTAATGGGGAAGTAAATGTATCACTGCCAAACAAGTTTTTATTTTTCCAAATATTTAACATACCTCGCTTTGACTCTGATGGATTACACCTCCACTTTGTGAGGATGCTTTAGTGCCTCCATCTTTCGAGTTGACTTGAACCTGAGCTTGCGACTGTGCTGCGCCACCTTGTCCTTGAGACTGACTCATTGCTCCATCACTATTTCCACTCACTTGGGCATTGGCTGAGCGATCGCTATCAGAAGTTGAAGCGCTGGCACTGAATGTTCCAGTGGCACTATATGTTCCTGATACCTGAGTTTTGGCAGTGCCACCATTCTTTTTGCCTTGTGCACTAGCAGCTGCTTGCCCTTCGCTGATGGAGGATTCAGCTTGAGAGAATGCATCATCGGCTCCTCCTGCGCCACTTGCTGTTATTAAGTTTCCAGGTCCTTAAATTTAATATTTTTTGATATTGTAGTTTTTGTAATTGATTTTAACAAACGTTTAATTAAATATTTACCTTCTTCCTTATACTCACCCAAAGCTCCCGCGCCAGGGACGGCAGCTCCAGGATATGCTAAAGCGCTTGGTCCTACGGAAACACCACCTGGCAGGACACCAGCACCACCAATTCCACCGACACCAGTAGTTCGAGTTCCAGGAATTCCAAGAGGTCCAAATGTTCCACTACCAGGTAATGTGCCTGGCCCATAGATATCACCTTGCTGCGCACCAGAACCATCACCACCAACTTGTCCATATGTTGACACCGTTTGTGGAACAGCGGGGTATGTTCCCGCTGGACCTGCACCTACTGGCTGAGCACCTGCTCCTGGCCGATATCCTGTTCCTGGTTGTAAGCCTGCTCCTGGTTGTTGCTCAGCACCTGGTTGATAACCTGCTCCTGGCAGATATCCTGTTCCTGGTTGTAATCCTGCTCCGGGTTGTTGTTCAGCTACTGGTTGATAACCTGCTCCTGGTTGATAACCTGCTACTGGCTGGTATCCTGTTCCTGGTCGTAATCCTGCTCCGGGTTGTTGTTCAGCCCCTGCTTGATAACCTGCTCCTGGCTGATATCCTACTCCTGGTTGTAAGCCTACTCCGGGTTGTTGTTCAGCTCCTGGTTGATAACCTGTTCCTGGTTGATATCCTGCTCCTGGTTGATAACCTGCTCCTGGCTGATATCCTATTCCTGGTTGTAAGCCTGCTCCAGGTTGTTGTTCAGCTCCTGGTTGATAACCTGCTCCTGGTTGATATCCTGCTCCAGGTTGATAACCTGCTCCTGGCTGATATCCTGGTCCTGGTTGTAAGCCTGCTCCGGGTTGTTGTTCAGTTCCTGGTTGATAACCTGCTCCTGGTTGATATCCTGCTCCAGGTTGATAACCTGCTCCTGGCTGATATCCTGTTCCTGGTCGTAATCCTGCTCCGGGTTGTTGTTCAGCCCCTGGTTGATAACCTGCTCCTTGCTGATATCCTGTTCCTGGTTGTAAGCCTGCTCCGGGTTGTTGTTCAGCTCCTGGTTGATAACCTGCTCCTGGTTGATATCCTGTTCCTGGTTGGTAACCTGCTCCTGGCTGATATCCTGTTCCTGGTTGTAAGCCTGCACCTGGTTGTTGTCCAGATCCTGGTTGATATCCTGCTGTTGGGTGATATCCTATACCTGTGCCTACTCCGGGTTGTAGTCCAGCACCTGGTTGTGCATCTGCTCCTGGTTGAGGACTCACTTGTGGTTGGTAACCTACACCCGGTTGCAAACCTGCACCAGGTTGCAAACCTGCACCAGGTAGCAAGCTCGCTCCTGGTTGATATCCTGCACCTGGTTGTAATTGAGCACCTTGTTGATACCCTACCCCTGGTTGATAACCAGCACCAGGATGAGCTCCCGGACCACCAATGACATCTGGGGCATAAATTCCACTAGGCCCAGATGGAATACCAGATACTCCACTTCCAGGTTGCCAATAAGATCCAGTTGGATGAGTGCTTGCAACTGGTCCAGTTGGCTGACCTCGTGTAACACCGCCAGTCGGGATACCAGCTTGACCAGATCCAGGAGCTTGACCGATTGGACTGGGGCCGTAGATTTGAGATCCCGAGGGAATACCAACTCCTGGAGCTTGCACACCAATTGGTTGAGGTCTGCCACCAGTTTGAATACCTGTGGTTCCTGGCGCATAACCACTTTGTGGCCTTGACCCTGTAATAGGTCCCAAACCGGGGGAATAAGCTTGACCCGAACTTAAATCTACACCTTGTTGAATACCACCACCAGGCCTTGAGCTAACCGTCGTACCTATACCAGGTCCATAAATACCACTGGGTGGTGCACCACCACCAATCCCACCTCCCGGTGGCGCAGGTTGACGGCCTGGTTGCGGTACATATAATCCACCAGCCTGACCGGGTTGTAAACCGCCACCAACACTTGTGTAAGTTGGCTGTCCGGTTATTTGTGGACCACCTTGTACAAGTGCTCCAGGCCTTTGATCAGCAGCTGATCCGACCACTCCTGTCCCGGGTTGACCAGTAGGAAGGCCAGCACTGGGAGCATACGCACCTCCATGTACAATTTGGCCACCAATTTGCTGACCAGGTCTTGTAGCTCCTTCTACTCTAGGACCACCAATTTGTCCAGTACCATATCCACTACCTGGCCCCAAAGCGCCACCAGGCTGCACGCTCTCTGGTTGTCCATAAATTGCTCCAGGTCTCACAATAGCTCCTGCTTGAGGTCCTCCACCAGCTCCTGTGCCACCAGTTCCAGTTGGTTGACCGATTCCAGGTCCATAAGATGTCCCGGGTCTAGCTTCCGGCCTTATAATCGCACCTGGTTGAACACCAGCATCTGAGCCAGGAGTTGACGGTGCAGGTCCAATGGGTTGACCACCAACACCAGGTTGTCGTCCGATACCAGCTATTCCACCAGGCCCAACGGGTTGACCACCAGTGCCAACACCATAACCGGCACCAGGTTGTCGCCCAATACCGCCAACACCTCCAGGTCCAATGGGCTGACCAGCAGTACCAACACCATAACCGGCACCAGGTTGTCGCCCAATACCGCCAACACCTCCAGGTCCAATGGGCTGACCAGCAGTACCAACACCATAACCAGCGCCAGGCTGTCGCCCAATACCGCCCACACCTCCAGGTCCAACAGGCTGTCTAACAGTACCAACACCATAACCGGCACCGGGCTGTTGTCCAACAGTAGGGCCTCTTGCACCTAGACCTCTAGGGCCACTAGGCTGTACACCGCCAGGAGCCAAAACACCCCCTTGCCTCAATGTGCCAGCAGCTCCTGGACCCCCAATTGTACTAGTACCTGCAGTGCCAGGAATGATTCTCAAGGCATCTGGCCTACCACTACCGCCAACATAAGTGAGGGGATCGGGAGAACCCGCGGGATATTCTAAATTAAATATGTGGGCATATTAACTAAGGTGTCATGTACCAGTATTGTTACACGTAACTTACCATAAGTGGGACTTGATGCACAATCACTGCAATCACCCATTGAGAATTGACTCTGTGCTTGTCCCATACCATGGCTTCCAGCTACATTTGTAGATTTAATCATTTATTTATGTAACTATATATAATTTTTCTGGAGTTCATACAAACTGTTGTTCTAGATCCGTGTTCATTAGCCTCTGCTTCAGCTTTGCCATCCTGTTCTGGTTTTCCAAAATTGAGATACTGAGATTGCGTCTGACCACGCATACTTAAAGGAGAACATAAAATGATTTACGTTATTTTAATTTATATCTCGACGATGAAACTTACTATCCTCGTCCGCTTCGCTTTGATCTATCCAAATCAAGTTGATCATTATCCACCTCGTAATTCGATTCCGGCACGCTTTCATCTAATGACGCCTGAAACATAAGGTTAAAATGTATTTTAAGAACTATGCGAACACCGTCATGTATGTGTATCTAGTAAATGTAATGCATAACTTCACTTTTAAAATATAATTAAGGACTCAATAAAGCAATGCAAGACATGGGTGGTCCCGATAGAGTTACTTTTTTCAATATCCTTGTTTTGACAAGTGAGTCGTGTCAAGCGTTCATGTTCATTTTGTTCAGTATTGTATGGCATTTCATCAAGAAAAGACTTACGGCTGAACAACGTTTACAAATCGTTTAACTTTATTACGAAAATGCACGTTCTGTAAAGAATGTTTTTTGCGCCTTCGCTCAACTTATAATCAACATAATCGGCCTACTGAGCGTACTATTCGCAATACCATCACCCATCTTGAGACCCAGAATTCATTATTGGATAATATTCGGCCGAACGGACGTGGTATAGTCAGTGAAGAAAATATAGCAACCGTAGCTGAGAGTGTACACGAAGCCCATTCGATTCGGCGTACATACTGACGTATGAAACGACTCCGCGCATTTCACGTCGAGATCTTAAATTGAAAGCGTACAAAATACAGCTTGTGCAATAATTGAAGCCACTCGACCTTCTCAAGCGACATCGCTACGCTTTATGGGCTTAATTGAGAGAACACTTCGGTGAGCAGATAACTTAACGTTTTGGGTCGGTCCAGGATCGTGTGATATCGCACCGTTATGTATATGTAAAGTCTATGCAGCCAATCCGCTTCTATTCAGAACTCAATAGATAATCTGCAAAAAATAAATGTCAAAGAATTTTCTTTCGAATGATAATAATCATTCCCCATTAAACTTGAAGCTTCTGCGTTTTTCATTAAAAAAGTAGGAAGATCAAGATAGATCATCCTTTATTAAATTCGTGTATTACTACTTTGAAGTACGTTTTGAAAATAGCAAACATTTAAAGATCCTCATTTTTGTGTTGACCAAAATAACTATCTCTCTTTTATGTTAGGGGAAATCCTTTTCACTTGTACGTGGATTTGTTTCTAATACCTGGATTCATTACCACATTAAAGCAGCTTAATGGGAAATTGAGAGACTCCAATTCCAATTCAAAATGAATATTTCGCAACAAAAACTTTACTGGTGTGTAGTTCTTCTACTATTGAAAGTTTTTAATTTTTTTGCGAGTGCCAAAACGCTCTCAGCCAACAAAGTAGAGCGTAATGCGAAAGACCGCTAAATCGGGTTATCTTAACATGCAAACAATGTGGTTAGTTGGATAGAAATTGTGTTAGTTTGCGTTTGGCTTTTGTCTTATTTTTAAAGTTGTGGATATGTGGCTAAAGCATCTATATCAAACTGTCTTTTTTAAACTCCTGTCCTAACTTTCAATAAATTGGTCCAAATTTCAGTTATATTTATTATATTAGTTGAAGTCGACGAAATCACTACTGATCATATTTTTATACCCTGAACAGGGTATATTAAGTTTGTCACGATGTAACACCCAGAAGGAAGCGTCGGAGGCCCTAGAAAGTATAAATATAAATGATCAATATGTTGAGCTGAGTCGATTTCGCCATGTCCGTCTGTCTGTCTGTCTGTCCATCAGTCTGTATATATACGAACTAGTCCCTCAGTTTTTAAGATATCGTTTTGAAATTTTGCAAACGTCATTTACTCTTCAAGAAGCAGCTCATATATGTAGCTGCCATACAAACTGCACGGTCGAAATCAAGTTCTTGTATAGAAAACTTTCACATTTGACAATGTATCTTCACAAAAGTTGGCACAGATTATTTTCTAAGTCAACAATGTAATCTCCGCAGAAATTGTTCAGATCGGTTAACTATAGCATATAGCTGTCATGCAAACTGAATGATCGAAATCAAATGCTTGCATGAGAAACATCCTCATTTGACGATATATCTTCACGAAATTTGGTATGAGTTATTGGTCATAGGAATAATATTATATCGAAAGAAATTGTTCAGATCGGCTAACTATAGCATATAATAGCTGCCATATAAATCAAACGATCGGAATCAAGGGCTTGTATGGAAAACTTTCGCATTTTACGTGGTATCTTCACGAAATTTGTCATGAATTACTGCTTAAGGTAATAATATAATCTCCGCAAAAATTGTTCAAATTGGAATACTATAGCATATAGCTTCCATGCAAACTGAACACATAGTTACTAAAAGAAATGCACCTGTGAAGGGTATATTAGCTTCGGTGCTGCCGAACTTAACGTTTTTTCTTGTTTGGATTAATGTATGCATGTGTGTGTATGGAATCGCAATTTCGGGGTATTCACGGTTTGAAATAAAAGGGCACAAATCAGTAATCAAAGTCCGGCTATACCTATAACTAAATCTAGTGTGTGCCGAGGTCACAATATCTGGAAATTTGAAATGGTGAATTTAAATATAGAACAACTAGGTGTGGTAATATCAGTAATTTAGTAATAAAACAGAAATTTATAAAAAGCAACTATGGCAGCAATATTTTAGAAATTGAAAGAATATAAAAACTTATATAAGCAAATTTTTAGTGGGATCTCCTTTTTTTCAGACATTGACTACTTTTTTCAGATTTCAACTTTATGATTGTGACACTCCCAAGTAACGTGAATAAAACTAGTTTAAAATTCGATGTGAAGGGGCTTTTTTCAAAAATTGTGAGGTTAGTTATTTAATGAGCGTTGACCACCGTTCGAATTCAGTTTAGAACTTCACCATCTGCAAAACTAATAGTGAAAGTATCGCAAACAACTGAAATCGGACAGAAACTCGCAATTTAAGTGCAAACAATATACTTGGAGATTTTACAAATACTTCACTTATGCTTTTAAAATTTAGTATCATATTAAGCATATTTTCCTCATAAGAGATAATCGGGAACAAAATGAAAACGCCGTAATTTAAAACGGTGTTTTGGAATCGCAGAGTATTCTATAAAGCTGGTAAATAAAATATTAAAATAAAATATATTATTAAATCAATAAATAGTTGTTTATACGATTTTTTGGGTATTTCACGAAATTATATAACATTTTTTGGGGTTCTATAATTTCACAATACATCATGCACGCCGAAGTTAAAAATATGTAAAGTGTTTCAACTCAGTATCCATTTAACTATGTCAACCAAGGTCGGTAGAAACATTTCGTTTAACTTGTTATGCCACAATGCAAAAATAAATAAATGGTTATGCTCTCAACTACTTTATCTTATTTGGTTCATAAAATGTGAAATAAATTTTTATGATAGTTTGAAATTGTTAAAAAGCAGAAGTTATTGTGGCTTCTATTTTCCTTATAACGAATGCTATTAGCTTCGAAAGTCATTAGCTTATTTTCACCTGAAACCTTTCTTCTTAAATTAATTGAAATAGGCGCACAATTTTTCCATATCCCATATACTAAATGTGAGATATCTAAATGAAATTAAATGACATGTCTCCATGACCGCTCTGTGATTCGGTACTCCCGTTATTATGTTATGTTTTTCCTAAATATAGTTTTTTCATCCAGTCCGTCCAGTTGATCTTATGTATGTATGCATATCCAGTAAATTTTATGCAGTCTAATAGAATTAAATCGATGTTTTCTGAGACATGTTTTAATTTAATTTAAAAAATTTCAGAAATCGCTGCAGATTTTCATATAGTTCGCTTTAGCCAATATAAACAATTTCGAACTTCCGGTTGCTTTGTACCGCATATACTGTGTCCAAAAAATAAGGTGACATTTGAATTTAAATTGCGCGCGTCAAAGGATTTGGAGAACTATTTTTTTTTTTAGGTTGGCAGTACTGTCAGTCACATTTATGTCAAATTTCGTGTCAAAATATTCATTAGTGTTTGAGATACGTGTCGTTTTGTGAGCTGCTAAAAGTGAGTTTTTCGTTTTTTGCGATGTCGAAATTTGTTGAGCAAAGAATTTGCATTAAATTTTGTTTACGGAATCAATTTTCTGCTGCGTATACGTTGAGGATGATGCAGAAAGCTTTTGGTGATGAGGTTATGTCTAAAAAAAATGTTTACAAGTGGTATAGTGAGTTCCAAGCCGGCCGTGAACGTGTCGAAGACGAAGAGCGTCCAGGGCGACCACCAACATCAACCGACGAAGCTCACGTTCAACAAATCAAAGATTTGGTGTGGAAAAACCGTCGATTAACAATTAGAGACCTTGCCGATGAAGTTGGCATATCGAAAGGCTCAGCCAATACCATTTGAAGGATATTTTGGGCCTCAAGCGCGTCAAATCTCGACTGGTACCGAAAACATTGAATTTTTTGGAAAAAAGGCGTCGCGTTGAAGTGTGTTAAATGATGCTTTCCGACTACGAGGGTGTCATGAAATGCATTATAACTGGCGGTGAGACTTGGATCTATGCTTACGATCCCGAAACAACCGATCAATCGAGCGAACATCGTGCCAAAAGAGAACCGAGACCAAAAAAATCGCGCCAAAGTCGCTCAAAAATCAAGGTCATGCTGACTGTTTTCTTCGATTTCGTGGTGTTGTGCATTATGAATTCCTTCCAACCGGTCAAACTGTCAACAAGGAATATTATTTGAACGTTATGGGTCGTTTGCGTAACGCTATCCGCCTAAAAAGGCCGAAATTGTGGAAAGACACAATTCTTGGTTTTTACACCACGATATACTCATCCCATACTGCCCTCGTAATTCGTGATCATTTCGCCAAAAACTCAACCCATAGCGTTCCGCACCTTATCTGGCGCCGTCCGATTTCTGGCTGTTCACCAAGCTCAAAAGACCGCTCCGGGGACACCGTTTTTATACGATAGAGGAGATTCAAGCTTGGAAAATCCGTTGGCATAAGTGCTTTGCATCGGGAGGGGATTACTTTGAAGGGGATTAAATTGATTTGGAAGAATAAATAAAAAATTTTCAAAATAAATACAATGTCACCTTATTTTTTGGCATTGTATCGGCCAATATATGCGTTATCTCAATGAAAATGAGAGAGCGTGTTTTCTCATAATGTATCTTAATGAAACCCAGCCCAGAAACTGGACAATACTACCCCCAACTCCCATATGCTACATAAAATAATTTTCGTTTTCTAACAAGTTTTTTGCCGAATAAAAAAATAAACATCAAAAAATTTTCTCGAGTATATCTGAGTTATCAAAATTAATGCAATCAGCTCATCTCTTACTCTGTCCCCAAAATACCCCATAAAATGATTACGGTCTTGCCACCTGTATT
Organism: Bactrocera tryoni; assembly: GCF_016617805.1. Lineage (NCBI taxonomy): Eukaryota > Metazoa > Arthropoda > Insecta > Diptera > Tephritidae > Bactrocera > Bactrocera tryoni. Next base: position 41,524,711 of record NC_052503.1, read on the forward strand.
TTAACTGTTCGGGTTGGCCAAAGTGTGTTATATTTCAATGAAACTAAATTAACAAGTTTTCTCAAAAATTATGTGGTTTAGCGCTGAATTAGAATGAAATTGGTATATACCTCATATTCCTAATATAATGATATTCACATCAACTCAATATACTAAATTTAGATTTTTTGGTCGAGTTAATATGACACATCTCACATCTGAAGCCGTTTTAACATAATTTTAGCTAACTGTTCATAAAATAATAGATGATTGATTCTTTCGCAACATTTTAATACTCTTGCAACATGTTGCTGCAGAATATGGAAGTTTTGTTCACCGAACAGTTGTTCGTATCACATATAACTAATCGAGATAGATATAGAGTTACATACATATAATGATTTGTCAAAAAAGTCTTGCGGTATTTTTATTGAATTTTTTTTTTCTTTATTGAAATTTAAATGAATTTTTGATGACTCATGCCCAGCTCTTGACCGATGCTACGAATGCTACTATGCCGGTCTCTTTCGACCAATTCAGCGATTTTATCGCAATTTTCGACGACAGGCCTTCCGGAGCGTGGCGCATCTTCGATCACCTCTACACCAGAACGAAAACGTTGAAACCATTGTTGTGCGGTGGAAATGGAAACTGTATCGGGTCCATAAACTGCATAAATTTTATTGGCGGCTTGAGATGCATTTTTGCCTTTATCGTAGTAGTACTGTAAAATATGCTGTATTTTCTCTTTATTTTGCTCCATGTTTGCGACGGTATAACTCACGAACGACTTAGAAGAAACGACAATCAATCAAACACGTGTTAGCTCGTGAAATGAGCTTTCCAAAAAGGTATAGCATGACCCGATGCGACGAATAAAACTAGAACTACGCGCTTTCAGCGTCAATTAGCGAAAATACCGCAAGACTTTTTTGACAACCTAATATATAAATGATCAGGATGACGAGAAAAGTTGAAATCCGGGTGACTGTCTGTCTGTTGGCCGGCCGTCCGTACAAGCGTAATCGAACCACTACCACGCCCACAAAACGCCATTAACCGAAAACCTATTAAGGCCCATAACGAAGCACTAAATTGAGATATAATTTGGTACAGTAGCGGGCAAAAGTTTTTGAAAAAGTGGGTGTGGCACCGCCCTCTAATAAAATTAATGTGCATATCTACTCAGATACTACAACGAAATGTGCTTTTCGCAAATATTATACGAGCTCTTTCCGGCAGTGTAGAAATGAATGAAATCGGAAGATAACGCTGTTCACTCTCCATATAAAGGTCCGGTTAGAAACTGAATCAATAAATAATATTAATAACTCCTTTAAAGTATGCCACCTTATGACCAAAAACTTCGCAAATGTAAACTCCAGTATGTAGTTGACTTTTGACTGAAACTATCGGTCAATGTATGGGATTATAATTGAAATTCAGAGAGAAACCTTTCCTGATAGTAATCTGCATGTAGGCTAAAAATGGGTTGATTCGGGTAAATACTTCCCTTAGCCTCTATAAATATGTGAGCTACCTTAAAATAAATTTAGAGAGAGGGTTTTTCTTTTAACGGTACATTTTTGTGCTTAGCGTGAATAAAATTGGGTGAAATCTCGCTCTAGATCATACATATATAACTAACAAGTCTTATCAACCTGAGAGTACTTCCCTAACTTTGACCCTGGCAAGCCGTAAGAGTATGATCTGTTCGCTTACATCCGAAATTAGCATTTTCTTATTTGTTTAAAAGAAAGTTTTGCCAACACCTGAAGGTATTATATTTCACCGGATTTGATATTTGCAAGTTTGCAAGAGATATGTTCGGTTATATCTGAACTTTGCACTTCCTTACTTGCTTCGTAATCTCTTTTAGTTCCGACAAATTTGAAGAATTTCATCATTTCGTTTCAGTATCTGCCCTTACCCACAAATATTGAAGTGATACCAAAGACTTTCGAGATCAATGATCGCAATTTTGTAGATTTATTCTTAATAAAAATCTGTGTAAATGACCTAGTAGATGATTTTATAACGGTGTTGGAAAACACAAGGTTTTAGAGGAGAGTGATCGCTATTTCGTAAATTTATTTTTAATAAAATATCAATGTATAGTACATAATCAGGTATGAGATTTCACATGCCGTTGAAAATTTTAGCTGTTAAGCTAAGTACATACTTAATATGCTAGCTTTGCCAACTTTTCAAAAATTTTGCTGCAAGGGTACATTTAAATTTTATTCTTATCTATGAACTCGGCGGAACTAATATTTCGAAATAATATGCTATTATATTATATTAAGAATGTATGCGAAAGTATGAATCTCAATTTATGTTACGTTCAAACATTAAATTAGATTCTGTGCACTGACCTTGGCTATAATTTCAATATGTCTTTAATGTATTTTGTTATCAGTAGCCGGCAGTCACTATGATTTTACAGATTCTCAATAAAAAAAAGTTATAATTTTGATATAACACATACTATGTGAACATATAAGAAGCTTAAGATTTCGATTGCATAATAAACAGTATTATGTTTTGAAATCTTAAAGCGAAATCATAGAGTATACATATGTACATATTAACGGAAATACATGAGGATATTTATTATTAAAAATCGCCAAGAATTATAGAGTGCTGAATATTTTTGGAATATCATTATCGAACAAAAATTAACCTAAAAATGTGAGACGAAAGTGGAAGATATTTCTATTTCAAAGGCAAAAACGTATCCTGAAAGCATTCGCCTAATTCCAATGAAGTCTAAAAGATCTTTTGTAGAAATTCTGAACTGCAATGAAATCGGTCCCAATACACTCAGTCCTTTTTTTACGCGACCTCTTTTTACGCTATTTCACTTTAACGCGGTTATTTTTGCAGCGCAAATTCCTTTTTTTACGCGAATTTCTCACTTTAACGCGATTGCTTTTTTTCGTTTTTTGCTTGGTCTTAAACTTGCAGCAGACTTGGAAAATTATTTTGTAGCAAATGATACTGATGCCGAACGTGCACGAATTTTTCAAAAAGAATTGAGTGTCTGCATGTTAAGATATAAAGAACTACATCAGAATTTATTGGGTCCAAAAAGAAGCATTCAAACAAAATTAACTGAATTTATGGTGCAAACTCAGTCGGAGACGCTAAGTCAATCAGAACATCATTCCATAGTTCTTACTATTGATTCTGATACAAATTCTAGTGATATCAGTGCCGGCCATCAAAATAAGCGGCTAAAAATAATTTAAACTACGGATAATGACAGTGATTAAACAGCATTCAACGGTTTTTTCAATAAATCTACCTATTTTCTATTTTCTTCTCTTTTATATATGGTTTTTGTTTTGTATTTTTTATTTTGTTATGAATGAATAAATCATAAGTCTGAAATTTGAAACTTATTGTATTGTTTTTGAATATTTTTTTGCGCGTATATTTTGTTATACGCAATATTTTTTATATTCGGATCCAATTCCTCAGTTAATATTGGAAAACTAACCATTTTTACGCGATTTTTTTTTTACGCGATTAGTGGCAGAACCGAAAATCGCGTAAAAAAAGGACTGAGTGTATATGAATTTCCCGCTCAAAGTCGAGAGCATGGACATTTTGTATTGAGATTTATCATCTCAACAAATTTTTGGATAATATCCGAAATAATAGTGAGGAATTGAGAGAGAGGTTTTACCAGGATATAAAGTGAGAGAAGAAAGATAGTGTTGATCCTTAAAAAAGATATTGTCAATTGGAAAAAACATATGTTTTTGAAAAACAAAATCGAAGTGTGTTATTTTTTTTAAGGCTTTGTAATGCAAAATGGAAATAAGTCTTTAAAAACAAGTTAGGAAGCGCTAATTTCGGGTAAAACTTAACGTTTTATACTCAAGGAATAAGCAGTAAAACGTCTGCCAAAGGATCGGAATTCAATGCACTGACTGACATATACGGAATAAGCTTTTCGGTCAAAAGTCAACTATAGATACTGGATTTTGACAATTTTCGATCCTTTAAAGGAATTATTAGTACAAGTACTGGAAAGTGAAAGGAGCAAAAGGAATTTAAAAGTGTGCTATATGGGAAGTAAGCGTGGTTGTGGTCCGATTTCGCCCATTTTGAAGCTCTGGTATAGGAAAGTGAAAATAATGCAACGCACTAAATTTAGTCGGAAGCGTTTGGTCGGGTCCCAAGATATGTAATTTCACCAAAAAGTGGGCGGTGCAAGCCCACCATACAATTGTTACGTAAGCTTTCTAATTTCATGTCTCTGGCACATTTAGTTATTGATTTATCGTACCGTTATATGGGGAGGGGACGAGGTTATCTTTCTATTTCATCCATTTTTAGAGTGTCGATAGATGTGCTTAAGAGCTATGTTTATTTTTGTTTAAGTGGTTTAGGAGATACCTTTAATCTTTAGCCCACAGGTGCCCTTAGTTTTAGGTGATACATAAAACCTCTAGGTAGCCGCATGTTACATAAGGAAAGTAGCAAGTGTGAGCACAAATATATCCAAAATCGATCTGCTGCTTCGGGCAATAAAATCATAGTCCAGTGTAATTATTCATAATTTTATTAAAAACTGTCAGTATTTAGTTTTTTGAAATCGTTTTTTAGATAAATCATTCTGCAGTATATCTCTTTAAGACAGTGGAAATCTTGGAGAGTACATTTAAATTTCCACCCTTAACAGGTTATATTAAGTTTGTCACGAAGTTTGTAAGGGAATTACAATAATATATACATATATATTATTGGGGTGTTTTTTGGTTTTTGAACTATTAATATTTTTCAATCAGATCATAAAATTTCCAGGGAATACCCAAAAAAATTCCCTGAAAATTTGAGCACATTGAAAATACACGACAATCGTGATTTTTTGTCTTTAAATTTCTATAGCTCAGAGACATTTTATTGCATCGCTTTGACTTTAGACACATATTCCGCGGAATTGAACACTCTACAAAAGTGTCAATTGTGACCAAGTCGAAACTCACACCGGCGAGGTAGTACGGGGGTCCAAACCTGACCTGAAGAGCTATAAAATGTATATGACAAACTTGTAGGAAATTTTATTTGCTATAAAAAAGATGATCCGATGTCAAAATCGCTATCATTAATAATTCTCTAGATATTCGGCTGTTTTAGTAAGTCTTTATAGAATTTTCATAGATGGTATGTAATAAAGAATCTATGAAAATTCCATACAGCCTTAATTAAAAAGTCGATTATCTCGAGAAGTATTAATGATAGCGATTTTGCCCTAATATATTATATATACCATATAAGGGTCAGTGTGAGAGGCAGGTGGTGTTATCCAAGGCAACGTTATAATCCTCAAGCAAATTGTTCAGAGCGGAAGACTGTAGCATATATCTTGAAAGTTAATAATTTTTCTTGTATTAAATTTACACATCACCATTTGCATACATACAAATTTGTTATTTGGTGATTAATTCTTTTTATATAATATACATATGTATATATTTTGCTTATTATCCTTCGAATTCTTCGAATTCTTTTATTCTTTTATTAACGATTTTTAATGTTTTTGTATGGGTCACACTTACTATGGTTGCTCCGTTTGTAGCTGCAATCAACAGCGCGAGGCCGACGAAAGCCCAACGAATGGGCAACATTGTTATCCTTTATGCACACACACAGCTGTAAAACTCTTTAGCATATACTTTGCACTCCACTTCGATTTGAAATAAATACGCACGTTTTAGAACTGAAATAATTTTATATATATTTATAGAAATTAATTTTTTTTCAACACAATATTCCTATATAGTAAATATTATATAAATATTTCACATGTCAAAGTGCACATAACATATTTTCACTGTTCAAGGATACTACATATCGGTATTAATATTTTGGTAACTTTCATTATTTCATATTGTTGTTTACTTATTAATGAAGTTTTTTTGATTTTTGAAACACAACAAATACAATAGTTGTTACACGTTCACCGCTATTTTCACTAAAAACTCATATCCTTCGAATGCTACACATATGCTTAGTTTGAATTCAATCTTTAGCACTCTTTCCTTACAAGAATCAATTCCGATTTCAGGGCTTCCGATCACAACAACCGCTGGATTGCGAATAACAGCAACGAAAACCGATGGTTCCACAATTGGAGAGCTCCAATTGGAAATGGCGAGTGCGTTCATTCCAAATTGTCATTGTCTATGTGAAAGAGTAATAACAACAAATAATAAAAATAAGTATATAATGAAGAGTTTTATAAATTTACATTAAATTCAATGTGATCGCAAACACACGCAACACACAGGCTTACAAATTCAATTTTCTATATATGTACATGTATGTATGTTGTTTTGTGTACGTATATGTGTGCTTATGTAGGACTAACAGCTCGCATATACGCACTGTTTGAGAATCGCTAAGCCATAGACAGCACAACTGACGCTCAAACGTTTATATGCCCCTACACACATACAAGCACGTAGTGGATGTCTGTATGTAAGTATGTAGAAGCGTCACTAATAGACAATTTTTCCGAAACCCATAAACATTTCAGATCGCGTGAATCGATCATTTTACTCGTTGCTGCTCCACTTCAGTTGCGAAGCGCAGCTCATCGCCCGGTTTGCTGCGCCGAGAGCAGAATGTGCATTTCAGGCGCCACCATCTCCAGGCAATACTCGCAGCCTACAACGGCAATAAAAGTTTTTGATCTTTCAATGTCTTTTCCTTCATGTCTGTGCCATTAACTTGTGCCGGTTGGTTTCTCAACATATTGCGTCAAGTGGTCTGGGAGTTTGCTTCAAATTGCTAAAGAAATTGTCATAGACTTTTGACCTATTTTGTGGACAAACACAGATGTATGAAACCTCTTTGACAATAAATAGCAACAAGAATTACTTAAAAAAACTTGTATACAAATAATAAATGCTTTTATGTTTACAACGATAAACGTACATTCTGTCAAAAAAAGATCCTTTTCTAAACGGTTTCAGAAAAATAAGTGAATTTGAACCGAACCTGTCGTCAGATATTCGACAAATTCTGGTTAACAGTCGCAATGGTTCACGTTTCCTCCTTGTCTTCTTGGGAAAATAATCATTATTTAATATTCCATTTCCTCGATTACGAGCAGGTTACTAAGGTAGAAATTATCCGAACTTTTGAATATTCAAAGCACCCCATCTTCCACTGGTTTGCTTCTAGATATAATAACTGGTATGAACATATAGCTCAGCACGGCATTTCTATTATAAAAAGGTGCACCCACTATGGTGCGAAAAACATTATTTTAGAAGGTTTGAATAACTTTCTTCTCTTTTAAACAAAATTTAAACGACTTCCGGCCTTAAATCAAGTATCCTCTGGGTAGCCAAAAAACATCCTTTTGAGGGCGAGCTAAAGTGAGAAGGCGAAACATCCACTACCCACGGTTGAGCGTTGGGTTTGGGACCCGCCACCTACAAAACACCGCCAATGAAAAGAAGAAAACTTCGAATAACAATTACCTGCCTGCAGAACAACAACGGGGACCGATAGATTGCCGGCCGAGGTTTTCAAATATGACGGCGAACAACTCATAAGAAGCATGCTTCTTTATAGAATATGGTCGGACGAAAGCATACCCGATATGGGAATTTAAGTATGCTCTGCCCCATTCACAAAAAGGCAGAGCCCACAATCTGCGACAACTACCGTGGCTATGTAAAGTAATATTGAGCAATACTAAAACCTCCGTCATTATCAGAAAGGAACTCTCCGCGCCGTTTGATACCCTATCGTGCAACATCTTCAAACTACTCCTGGAGAAAATAGTTCGAGCTGCAGATCTGAGTAAAGAAGTCACAATCTTCTACAAGAGTATACAACAGCTGGCACACGCCGATGACATCGATATCATTGGCCATAGCAACCGCGTCGTTAGTTATGCTTTCTTCAGGTTGGGCAAAGAAGTGAAGGAAATGGGTCTGGTGGGGAATGAGGGCAAGACGAAATGTCTCCTGTCATCAAACAAACAGTCCTCGCACTCTCGACTCGGCCACATCACTGATGACAGTCACAAATACGAAGTCGTAGATAATTTCGTCTATCTTGGTACCAGCATTAACAGCAACAACAACTTAAAATCCAAGGCAGAATAACTCTTCCCAACAGGTGCTACTTCGGACTGTGTAGGCAACTGAGAAGTAAAGTACTCTCTCGACGAACAAAGACCAAACTTTATGAGTCACTCATTATCCTCGTCTTGCTATATGGTGCAGAGGCATGGACGATGACAACATCTGATGAGTCGACGCACAACTACGTTTTCGAGAGAAATGTTCTGGGAAAGATTTACGGTCTTTTGCGCATTGGGAACGGCGAATATCGCATTCGATGGAAAGATGAGCTGTATGGGATACCCGAGGACATTGACAAAGTTCCGCGAATTAAGAGACAGCGGCTACGCTGGCTAGGCCATGTCGTCCGAATGAATGAAAGTACTCCAGCTCTGAGAGTATTCTACGCAGTACGTGACGAGGAAAGCAGAGGAAGAGGAAGACATCCACTCCGTGGGAAAGACCAGCTGCAGAAGAACCTGACTGCATTTGGAATCTCTAATTGGCTTCAAACAGCGAAGAGGAAGAACGACTGGCGAGCTTTTGTAAACTCGGCTATAACTGCGCAAGCGATGTCTACGCCAATTAAGAAGAATAATGATAATTGAATAAACAATGAGTCAAATATTTATTAAGTTATCGTCCTTTTCGTAATTTCTGGTTTTGTGGACAAAAACTTTTCTTTCAATATTCTACAAATTCATTATTATTTTATACTCTTCAAGCTAATCACATTGGAAAGCTTTTTATGGTCTTATAAATAAAAATATGTTAAATATACAAACACCTAAAACAACGACTGTAAATCAATTGAAACCGAGAACTTATTTAACACAATGTACTGTATTAATTGCAAAGATGCTTTGACCCAAGTAAAGCCATGCACTCACTCTCTTTAAATGCTGTAGATCAGAACACTCGTACTGCGCGATCGCCTTCAGATGTATCTGTTTCCGCTTGACGTTTGTCATTTGCCGGCTGCTTAGCAGCATTTTGCCTTTCCGCGGATAGCCGATCGCCGAATCACCAATGTCCCTATGTACTGTTAACATAACCACATATACATATGAACATTAAAAGCATTCGCATTTGATCGATCGCTGTGCGATTGTTGCAATACATTTTCGAGTGCATGCATACATACATACGTTACATATGGGCATTTTGTCATGACAAAACGCCGGCTGTGGGATGAATGCCTATTGGGGATAGGAGCACTTAGCCGTACATACATACATACATATTCTTACATACGTGCAATATTTCAATTTAAAAGCATATGTGGCAAGTAAGTACTTTCTCATTTGTTCCACGCTTTACTCTTGAGTATTTTCATAAAGCTAAAACCCACATAATTTCAATTAAATCTACAGTTGATCGTCCACATACATATACATACATATATGTATGTATATATTTTACATAATTACCATGTTATGCCGATGTTTATCCTTATACTTGCCATGTATCCAACACACTCATACTACAAACGTATCCCCCACACATACGAGTATTTACATGTCTAACTTAAACTTCGGTTTGTTTGACTTGGAAATGTAAAATGTTCAATTGCTTTAATGAATGTGCGACATTGCCATGTCCCACAATTCGTATAAGAAATTATTTTATTGCTTGTAATTATAATTTATGTGGCATTGTTGCGTTTGAAAAGGGTATGTTGCAACTTGTTGAACAATGGATGGTTAAGAGTGTTCTTGCTTTATGGGTGCCGAGTTAAAAACAGCCTGCCATTCGTTTTTCTACTTCGCTGTTTGGCGCCAATTGGAGATTCCAAGTGCAGCCAGGTTTTTCTCCACCTGGTCTTTCCAATGGAGTGAAGGTCTTCCTCTTCCTCCGAAATTATCTACGACTTCAAAGATAGGACTATCAACATTGACGTGGGAGCCAAGTTGCGAGTGCGACGACTGTTTGTTTGATGACCGGAGATATTTCGTCTTACCCACGTTCACTACCAGACCAATTTCCTTCACTTCCTTATATCCAGTCAGGAGAAAACAGGACTAACGGGGCGGTATTGAGGCCAATGATTTTAATATCATAATATCGGGTGATTTTTTAAGAGATATAATCGGCGTAAGCCAGCAACTGTTTAGAAGATTGTATCTCCTCTATTCAATTTTGCAGCTCGTAGATTGTAGAAGTCGCACTCTATCGCCTTGTCTGAAACCTAGTTTGGTATCGAACGGCTCGGAGAGGTCCTTCCCGATCCGACTGAGCTTTTAGTATTGCCGAATTAGTTTTGCGGGAATACCAAATTCAGACAACGCGCCATAAAAGCAGCTTCTTTTCGTGCTATCAAAAGCAGCATTGAAATCGACCAAAGAGATAGTGCGTATCGATCCTCTTTTCACGGTTCTTTTCATTTCAATTGGTCGACAATCCATCGGCTTCTGCCGCTTTGTGATTCTTCAGACAGGTAATTGCTATTCGAACTTCTTCATGGTCGGGAAATAGAACGTCCGCTCCAACTTCATCGATTGGACAGTCGGGTTCCCCATCTCCTGGTGTTATGCTTTCACAGTCATTCGGCAGGTTGGAGAAGTGTTCCCTCCATAATTTCAGTTTGCTCTGGGCATCAGTCACTAGATCACCTCCGGAGGTTCTTCAAGAGTATGCTGCGGTTTTGAAACCTTTTTAGTCGCCTCATCTTTTCGTAGAATTTTTGAGCATTACCCCTGTCGGCCAGCTTGTCAAGCTTTCGTACTCACGCATTTCAGCCTCTCTCTTGTTTGCAAACTCGTCTTGCTTCCGTCTTCAACTCTCAGTATATCTCCCAATGGTTTCGTTTGTACAAGTAGATGTACCGAAGAAGCTTGAAATGTCGTCCCATAGTTCCCTTATACGAAGTTGCTGATCAGTACTCTCAGAGAACAGGAGTGCAAGTCGAGTAGAAAATCGTTCGGTTGCGATTAGTAGATTGTTTAATAAAAAATTTCCCACGAAACCCCATTTGCCGAAATAATTTATTTCTCGGTTCGTAAGACTATCAATGACATCCGTGCCAAATGTCACATCAAAATAATCATTTACGAAGAGTGAAATTATGCAACAAAGAAGTTCCATTAAATTTTGTGCACGGAATCAAATTTCTTGTACCAAAATGTGTAGAATGTTGGAAAAGGCCTGCAGTCGCGGTTTGTCGCGAGCAAGTATTTTGATTGCTGCAAATTATTCAAACAGGGTCGAGAACGTGTTGACTACGAACCACACCCAGGACGGCCATTAACATCAACTGATGACCAACAAAAAATAAAGAAATTGGTGCTTGAGCATCGACGATTAACAGTCAGAGAACTTACTGGCATCGTTGGAGTATCGAAAGGGTTAGTGAAAACCATTTTGAAAAATCATTTGGGCCTAAGACAAGTGAAAGCACGATTGGTTCCAAAATCGGTAAATTTTTTCAAAAAACAACGTCGCGGTAACGTCTGGGAAATAATGTTTTCCGACTTCCTGGATGTCATCTAAAGTGTTATTACTGGCGATGCGTCTTGTATCTAGGCTTACGACCTTGAAACAGACGATCAATCGGTCTAATACTGTGGCAAAGGTGAGTTGAAGCCGAAAAAAACAAGTCAAAACAGGTGAAGAATCGAGGTTCTGTGAACAGTTTTCTTCGATTAACGAGGTGTGGTGCACTCCGAATCCCTTCCAACCGGCCAAACTGTCGACAAGGAATATTATTTTCATTCGAGCCATTTGATTTCTCTGACGTCCTCTAATTTACCGTAAATGTGCTCAAAGATTAATGCGAGTAGTTTGTTTTTGTCTTTAGCACAATCGCCACTACACCACGTGAAGTTACTTAGAGCTGATAATATTTAAATATAAATAATCGATTATGTCATCGCATCGACTTCAATTCTATTTGCCAAACACTTTTCAATTTATTGTTGTTTTTAGAAAAATTTAATTTATTTTCTTGATGTTTGAAATAGATTTGCATACGCTGCCGTACACTTTAATTAATATTCATTCAGTAGAAGATGGAATTGATATAATCAATCTGGGTTTCAACATTGTTCATCAGTCAGCGCCACACACATCCACCAACTAGCCATGCAAATGAAGGCGTTCACGCACATTCAATTTCACTGGCACGCACACATACACACTCATAGCCACATACTGAAAACTATCATCACTTAATGCATCATATATCATGTAATTTGCATACATATATGTACATACATATGTGTAAATTTACAGTTATACTATATGTACATATGTATGCCTGAATCGTGAGCGTTCCAAACATGAAGATTACAAATTGAAGTCTTGATAGCCTTGAATCAAATTGCTTGACTGATTTTTTAGAACACTTTATTTATTGGCGCCAATATAGCGCATACGCACACATACATACATATATGTATACATACAGTCCCACACATACACACCCATATGTGCGACCGTACGCAATCGCGGCGCATGTATTATTACACATACATACATACATACATGTACACAAAAAACACACTCGAAGCTGTTGGAGGTTAGCTTCCTGATAAGCTAAGTTTTGTTCTAAATTCAAGAGGGTTAAAGTGCTTTCAATGTTTCTTTGTTTTAAACAAGAATAATAAATATATGTAAATAATTTGAATTGGAGCAATGTTAGACAATATCAAATAAAATTTGGCAAAAGCAAAGTCGAAAACTAAATAGAATAGTGTCAAAATATGTTTTATGTAAACCTCAAAAATTCACACTAAATATTATTTCACTGGCGTCTGGTTCTCTAGCAACCACTAGTTCAACGCAACACAAATGAAGCCATAAGTTATAAATAAAATTCGCAAATTTCCTAATCTAAGGTTATCGGAAGGAAGAGTAATGCCACAGAAAATAGTCATGGTTCAGCAGATACTATCGCTTCCGGTAGTATTCCTTCACAGTTTAGAAATATTTCGCAAAAAACAATGAAATGCAGAGATTAATACAAATACATTATAATCATCATTTACAGTTATTATAGTACTTTTTGTCATCAATCTCTCTTTGATGGCTAGCACCGTTTTTATGTTTTTTCCCTTCTCACTCTCAATACCTTTAGTTCACACCCTTTGGTGCCTTCAATGAAACTACTAATCTCCGTTATACATTTTGTAGATAGAAGTTCAATATTTTGTACATAATGATTCCAAGAGTTCTATGGCGGGTTGTGAGGGAACTAAACACTCACAGAGCAAGTGTAGTATGGCTTACTTACTTCCTTCCAGTATGTAGCTGTGGAGAATATTGTTATATTTAACGTACATATGTTCTCTAAATGATCAATGTCCTCTTATGGTGGCTGTAAGTCTATATATATATAGTTTTCCTGTACCATGTAAATCATAATTCTTAAACATTTGACCATACCTGCATCGCTATCTTGCATTTGGATATAGATTTCCTTATTTCGCTATTTGCTCAAATTGTGTATTGAACTTCCTCTAGATCGTTCCTAGCGAGTACGATATCATCTATGCTTCGAAATCGTCTAAAGAGGCTCCTGACATGGCCAAACTTGTCTGTTTTTTCGTTGCCGAAAATGTTCCTGTGACCTCGAACCCAAATATTTGCTTGGAAATAGGACTCAATCTCGGCGATTCGGCTTTATTGCTCTTTCTAGTGATTATTTTCAGGGTAGTCAGCTCCACAGAATAAGTGGAATGCGGCAGTCATTTGAAGCAGCTTCTCATTGACTTGAGACAAGGTTCATTTGTGATTTCGCGCGAAACGCACTTTACAAAGTGGTTACTTATCGGCAAATTTTCTATCACATTTCATTGAGGTCTTGGAGTGTTAGATATCACGATTAGTTTCATTTTAGAGGCATCCCAATATATTTAGCAATATTGATAGAAGCACTAATAGGAGACTCCGCAAAACTAATAAGGCTATGTAAACGACGTTGAGCAATACCAAAAGCTCCGTCAGGATAACTCGAACTGCAGAGCTGAACAGATAAGGTACAATCTACTACAAGAGTATACAACTTCCGGGGTACACCAATGACAGCGATATCATTGGCAGTAACAACCTATTGTTTCTGCTTTCTCCAGACTTGATAAGGAAGCGAAAAAAATGGGTCTGGTAGTGAACAAGGGCAAGCCGAAATATTTCCTGTCATTAAAAAATAGTCCTCATTCGCAACTTGGCTCTCACGTCACTGTCGACAGTCATAACTTTGCAGCCGAAGATAATTTTGTCTATCTTGGAACCAGCATTAACACCAATAATAACGTCAGCAACGAAATCTAACGCAGAATAACTCTAGCCAACAGGTGCTACTTCCTCTATCGACGAACAAAGACCAAACTCTATAAGTCACTCATAATTCACTTTCTGCTTTATGTTGCAGAGGCATGGACAATGACTACAACTGATGAGTCGGCGCTACGAGTTTTCAAGAGAATGATTTATGGTCTTTTGCGCATTGGCAACGGTGAATACCGTAGTCGATGGAACGATTTGCTATATGAGATATACGACAACATTGATATGGTGCAACGAATTAAGAGACAGTCGTGCGAATGGATGAAAACACTCCAGCTCTAGGAATACTTCCGGGGGAAGTAGAGGAAGAAGAAGACCTCCACTCCTTTGGAGAGACCAGGTGGAGAAGGACTTGGCTACACTTTGAATCTCCAATTGGCGCCAAACAGTGAAGAGGAAGAACAACTGGCACGCTGTTGTAAACTCAGCTATAATCGCGGTGTCTCCGCCAGTAAAGAAGAAGAAGAAGAACAAAAAAGGTACAATCTCCAACATCCTTTCGAGAGAAAGGTTCTGCGGAAGACTTATGGTCCTTTGCGCATTGGCAACGGCGAATAGCGCATTCGATGGAACGTTGAGCTGTTGTAAACTCGGCGCGTAGGCGGTGTCTACGCCCAATAAAGAGGAAGAAGATAAATAAAATTACTTGAGTTCCGATCTTCTGGTTGACATTTTACACCTTACGGTATTTTCCTAGCTTTGATTCCTGCAAGTTGCCAGAGGATAAAATGTTCGCGTTGCACCCGAACTTCGGCATTTCTTACTTGTTATGTATGTATTTTCCCAATTCTAATTAAAATGGGGAACTCACCTTGAACCATCCGCGCCATATTAGTTGTGCCAACTGAATTATGCATTCAGGTTAAAATTATTCAGTCAATCAAAACAATATATTATTTATTTTTGTTTTCTTTTTTATTTAGAGTTTAATTTGCAAACGCTCGGCAATTTCACGAGCATTTAATGCAAAACTAAACATAATCTTTGGCATAATTAGCTTTTTGTATATTTCTTTGTATGTACATAAATAAAAATATATATATAAATGTAAGTATGTATATTATATGAGTATTAAATATAAAAAATAAACTTGAGAAAGGCTATACAAATGCGCTGTTTCTACTTAAAAAATATTTGAAATAGAAAAAAATTAAAAACTACTTGGCTTGAGTTAAATGAGTACGCCATGAGAGCGATTTACATATGAAAGTATGAAGTACATACTTTTGTCCATATATGGTCATATGTAAATTGAAGTATTTGCATATTACATAAGTTGGTAGCAACGCCTACTCATGGCGTGCAGATTTTGAAAATATTCACGAAGATGTTTACAACTTAAATTAATATATATTCATATATATACATATATATACATATTCTAATTTTTTATTTTTTTTATGTTTTAATATTGCACATAATACGGCCTAAAGCTAATGATTCATAAAAACTATATTAAATTAAAAAGAAATGAAAAGAAAATGTTGAGTTGAAGCATGCATTTTACAGTTTTAGCTGAGACTGCACAGAGTTCAACTTTTAAAATTAAAGACTAGACCATCTCGTCCGTTTCAGTGTGGCTACAAATATACAATTTTAGAAACCCATAAATATATACACAATAAATGATATTCGTTTAATTAAACAATTAATAATAACATTTGAGTATACTAGCATAATTAATAGAAAAAAATTGATTTGGTGCAAAAAGCTGTCTAAAAATGTTTACAAGTACGAGTGTCTATATGTAATTAAGATCATTGTGTGTGTGTATCTACAAGTACTTCTAAGATTAATTTATGACTTCGCTTGTTGCTCTAAATATATTTATTATTATTATTATTATTTATTTGTGTTTTTTGAACGTTTAAATATTCATGGAAAGCTACCTCAACGTGTACGTTGCATGAAATACTGTACTGTTGCTTAAAAAATCTTTCAAAAAATCGCAGGTGAGCATTACACAGTCGCAAAAAAAAATATATATATATTTCTATTTAAAATAAATTCACTATTTTATATTAGGAAGTTTGTGCAATGATATAGAACATCCGTGAAGGAGAGAGCGGTAGAGTTTGGAGACAATTCCTCCCGGGCTCAGAGTTTTCAGTACTGTTTTGCAGATTTTTTGCTACAACAAGTCACTAGAATCACTATTAGGCCACGGTTTCCTCTCTACGAATCTGAAGAGCATACATACATTGTGACAAGCAAGTACTTGGAAATTATATTTTAAATTCCCCGAGTAAATGATAATGAAAAAAAATATTTTGCTAACTTGGTAGGACTGTCGAGAGATCGTTGAAGACATGCCTCGTTTTGGACGACATTCCACCTTTTTAACTTTTTATTAAAAAAGTGAAGGATATGGTGCTTAAAAATCGTCAGGCAAGTATTAGAGAGATGGCAATAGTGCTCGACATCTCTCGCAAGTCTGTTCGAATAATTTTGGTAAATATTTTTGGTATGAAACGCGTTCTTGCTCGACTCGTCCCGATAAAGCTAAATTTTTTTCAAAACGAGTTCCGTAAACAAGTCTCTTTGGACATGCTTGATCGTGGGAATTACGATTCCACATTCATTATAACAGGCGGTGTTTGACAAGCGAAGAAATCAACAAATATTGGAATGGAGGGAAAAAACAAGCCGGAACCAAAAAAACCACGCCAAAGCCGCTCAAAAATCAAGGTGACGATCATTAATTTTTCGATATTTCTGTTTTGGTGCATCAAGAATATGTTCCGGAGGAGCAGACGGTCAATAAGAAGTTCTATTTGGCCTCCTTAAGGCGTTTGCTTGAGAATATTCGTCGAAAGCTGCCGGAATTGTGGAAGAACAATTCATGAATTTTACACGATGATAATGCACCATCTCATCGAGCCATGATTGTGAAAGATTTTAAAGCCAAAAACACCATGGATACCATCGATCAACCTCGGTATTCACCAGATTTGGCTTCGTATGATTTTTTCTTATTCCCCAAACTGAAATTGCCGCTCCGTGGAATCCGTTTTCTGTCGATCGAGGAGATGAAATAAAATTCGCCGAAGGAGCTGAAGGCCATTTCAGAAAGTGCTTATGAAAAGTGTTTCGAGGACTGGAAAAATCGTTGGTATAAGTGTATTACATCTGGTGGGGATTATTTTGAAGGCTACAAACAAAATAAATATTGATGAATAATTAAAAATTTGGGTTTTATTTGCAACTTCCGCGTACTTTTTTGTCACAATGCAAACAAATAAATTTGTAGAATATTGGGAACAGCGCAGTTGCAGCACAAAGTTGCATTTCGCTTTTTGCCAAATATGTAATTTTATTTATTTATTTATTTTAGGTTAGGGATTCTTGGTGTTCGTTAGGTTTTCAGACGATAATAAATTCTTTTAGTTATAATTATTATCTTATTGTTTGAACAATTTATGCATAAAAATTAATTTTGATTATTTGAGTATATTGACCGTTTGTTAATTAGTAAATATTTATATTAAAATATTATTTTCTTGCCGCGGTTTTGACTTTCAGTGTAAGAAAATTGGCTTGCGCTTTGTTCACCATTCAAACAGCGTAATATTTTTAATGGTAAATATACACTTTAAGTCACTGTGTTAATAATCTTATGATTAAATATATACAAAAGGATTCTTAAACTAACCGCACATATACAATTTTACGTCTATGAATTCCAATATATATGATACTTTTTTTGTTTTTTTTGTAAAATAATATATTTATAGTATTAAACAATTTGAGTGATTTTTTTGTATTACAAGTGCTGCCACTTTGTTTGCTTATGGCGTAGTTTGTAATGAGCTAAGACTAATCTTTTTATAATTATCACAATCAGTTTTCTTCAGTGTTCTACTAAACTACAAGTGTATATATTTTTCAGTTAAACCATTTTTTAACATATTTGTTTCTTGATTTATATTGTGTTTAGTCCAATAAGTATCGCCATTTCCAATGGTTACAAAGTTCTAAGCAACAATCGAAGGAGGTCATGGGGAACTCTTCGCGTTCAGCAAGGTCCACCTTTTAGTGGTTGTAGGAAAGGTGAACCTTGCTAATCTAAGATTTCAAAATCAATTTTTAAAATCTTTTAAATTTTTACGATAATTTAGTCAGTTAATTAAAGAGGACTTCAACAAATTCTATAACTTTGTGGGACTCTTTCTAAGTTCTTATTCGCCTTAATTTACGTTCTCTTCATTATGGGGTTACATAGGTTTACTAATTTCAAAAAATCGCTGTTTTTATTGTATTATTAAATTTTACAATACCTCTATACTATTGCCCTAAATTTTCAAGTTGATCCGAGTGATAGTTTCGGAAATATAGCCTTGAGAACTAGTGCGCTCGAGGCTAGCTAGGCTAAGTGCGCGGTCGTTAAACGCGTTTTTCTCGAAACTGTGTTTTTGAAGTCGGTTGGCAAGATTCCTTGTGAACTTATCAACCGATCTTCATACAGGTCTTTGAGATAAAATTCTTAAATTCTATTAAAATATTTCGTTTTTTATATGGAAAAAAAATTTTTGAAAAAAAGCCCGAGGATACCCATGTAACCCCTCATACCTGGTTGTTGCATTATGAGCATCTTGCTTAGAACTTTGTTAGCAATTGACTGCGAGCGCGATACATTCCATAAAATACGAAATTTACTTTTTTTTTATCAAAATCAATCCGTAACATTCACGTCTTTTCTATGTAATATTTTAACCTCTGAATCTGGCCACATCCGTAGTGGAGCTCCAGAGTTTTCATACATACCAACAGTCTAACTTTTTCAAATTTGTCATTGTCTTTTTGAACTATTTTCAACGTTTACGTGCCTCTTCACTAAGCCAAGATTGCATAATTGCCGGTCAACTCAAAAGGGCTGGTCTTTGTCGAATGTGTAAAATTATTTTTTGGCGAAAAGTCAACCGGTTGATCTTGTACCTGTTGTGGAGGCTCATTACCCGCAATACAATATTGTAAGGGCATGTGCGTGGCCGCATTAGCAATGCCAATGGGTCCGATAGCATGGTCGCGGTAGATAATATCACTTGGTGTTGCCGTCTGAATGACGCTGATGCGCTTAAAACGCTCATACTCTTCCTGAGACATGGGACTTGTCAGCATTGTATATGACTTTTCCTGCGCCACATTCGTCTTCATCGTGCAGTTGTTGTCGGTTGGCGTCAAAATGGTGGTGATTTCAAGTGGCTTGTGGATGGTTTCGGGCAGAATTTCACCACAGATGAGTGTGCCGGCTTGACGTCGATCCTTTTCTTTTTGCAATAGTTTTGTGGCTAACGTGGACTTAGCAGTGTCCGTCAACGAGTGCGTATTCAGGCTTTTAACGGTAGTGGCGTTCGTCGTATTTGCTGCATTTCTGATTGTGCGCGTTTCACCGCGTTCGCCGTTACGTTGATGGTTTTTCATACACGAAGATTCCTCGTGTTTGTACAGATAGGACTTTAGTGCAAACGCCTTGCCACAGCGGGCGCAGGTGTGTGGCTTCGTATTCGAATGGGTTTGTATGTGAGCGCGCAGATTGGATTTATCCGCGAAAGCTTTGTTGCAAACGCTGCACTTGAAGGGTTTCTCACCTAATTGATTGAAGAGAGCATGTTGTTGATTAGTAGACAGTCGTTTCTAGATATTTACGTGTCTTCAAGACTTACCGGTATGGGTCCGTATGTGACCTTGTAACAGCCACGGGCGTGAAAAGCATTTACCGCAGTACTGACATTCGCAACCCTGGTTGTGTGTGCGCACATGCATGCTGAAGGCGGGCATTGAGACGTAGACCTTCTCACAGTACGGACATCGTCGCGCCTTCTTGTCCATGATTGACCTTTACGGCAGAATATTCGTAAATTCAATTACACCGTATTATTTGGTTGTAAAAAATATTTTGTAATACCTGTGTGTTTGTCGATGCCTTGCCAAGTTGGACGATGTCGAGTACTTCTTGCCGCATTCCGGACATATGTGTTCATCGTCGAGTAAATTAACGCTACGGGCACTGCTGTCGGCACCATCGCTCAACTTGCTGCCCTCTGAGTTGCTCGAATTACTTGAGGAGCCCATGAAATGTTCGTCACTACTACAGCTAGGCAAGCTGCTGCACGAGTGCTCATCGTATCGTGAGTGATCGGAAATTGTAGAGCGACGCAACTTCTTCCGATCAAATACCTTGTGGCTGTAGTAGTTGGAATCATCATCGGAGGACGAATAGAATGCGGTCCGTGGCACTGTTAATGAGGAATTACAACTATGATGATCCGTTTGGTTATTCTGAAACTCTGTGTTGTCGTAACTTTGGTTTTTGGCACTGAACTCTTGGTTTGTGTGCCACAAGCCATTACCGGAGTCACTGTTTACGCTGGTGAAAGGTTTTGCTATCACACTTGTGGGTTCTGATATTTGAGGAACGTAAGCAGGTTTCGGGGCGGTTGTCTCATCAGCAAGATACTCCAATGCCTTGTGGCGTTTTATGTAGTCTTTAATTTCTGTGATATTAGTTGTGCTAAGTCGTCCGGCAGCCAGTGTGACCTCAGCCAACTGTGTGAGATTGTACAGCTCTTCTGGTATTGCGGTTGCTTGCTCTTTCGTCATTTTGGCCTTATATTTTAATGCGTTTTTGTTCTGAAAATAAATACAACGACATTGATTGAAGTACTTATGGAGTAATATTTGATTAAGTAAGATTATTCAATCTTAAAGTTGTGTAAAATGAAAAGTGAATATGTCTGTGCTGAAATTAAAGAATGTTTAAGTACAGAATTTGCTTAAAAATTAATATTGTTAAAACATTTATAAAATCGGCCCAGTTATTTCTCTTGTCTATATATTTTATTTAAGTATTTCCTTTATTCCTGTTAACTCTATATTTAATTTAGTGGTCTTACTAAAATTTAATGCAACTTAATGCCAAAAATAGACGTGACCTGGATGATTGGCATGAACGTTTGATTTCACATACCCCAGAGAAATTAATCAGAAGAGTCTACTCGTATGATCTTGGCGCTTATTTAACTAGGCCATTTCTCGAAATTAATGATTCGTCAAATTTTGCGCGTAATGTGTCCATGTTTAGACTTGAAACGTGAGGCGTCGACTCCATCAAATTCCGGAAAAAAGGTCGGACAGCATGGTGTTATAATACTCACTAACGACATTTCCCACCACTTTTCGCAAGAAATACGGTCCAATGATGCTGTCATACCAGAATCCTCAACAAGCGACCCATTTTTATGGACCCAATTTTATGGAAGGACGCCTCTTCAACTGATGAAAATATACAAATAAAATTAAGAATATGGTGCTTGGAAATCGTCACGCACTTATTAGAGAGATGGCAAAAGAGCTCGTCGTTTCTCATGAGTCCGTTCGTTCGTTTTTGTGTATGAAACGCGTTCTTGCTCGACTCGTCCCAATAAATATAATTTTTTTTTTTAAAGAGAGTACCGTAAACAGGTCTCTTTGGATGTGCTTGATCGTGCAAATTT
Source organism: Bactrocera tryoni (assembly GCF_016617805.1). Taxonomy (NCBI): domain Eukaryota; kingdom Metazoa; phylum Arthropoda; class Insecta; order Diptera; family Tephritidae; genus Bactrocera; species Bactrocera tryoni. The sequence continues at coordinate 41,546,558 of NC_052503.1, forward strand.
CGATCCCACATTGATGGAAAGCAATAAACTGTCGATGAGACAGAGATTAATGAGTTTGACATGCAAACATGTCAACAATCATCGGAATAGAGTGAATAAAAACGAGTCGGAAACAAAAACAACAACAAGCGAAACAAAAAAAAAAAAAAAATACGCCAAAGCCGCTCAAAAATCAAGGTGGCGCTCATTGTTTTTTCGATATTCGTGGCTTGGAGCATCATGAATTTGTTTCGGAGGGACAGACGGTCAATAAAGAGTTCTATTTGGCCGTAATTAAGCGTTTGCTTGAGAACATCTGTCGAAAATGGCCAAAAATTGTGGAAGTAAATTCATGGTTTTTGTACGATGATAATGGACCATCATATCGGGCCACGATTGTGAACGAATTTAAAGCAAAAACGCATTGAATACAATCGATCAACCACCGTATTCACCAGATTTGGCTCCGTTGATTTTTTTTGTTCCCCAAACTCAAATTGTCGCTCCGTGGAACCCGGTCTCAGTAGATCGAAGAGATAAAGTAAAAAGCTGAAGGCCATCCCAAAGAGTGCTTATGATAAGTGTTTTGTCTGGAAAAATCGTTGGCATAAGCTTATTATATATATGGGGATTATTTTGAATACGACCTTTTTTGTCATAATGAATAGGTCTTATCATTCTTACGAATATACTCTCTGGTAGAAGTAAATACTATGGAATTGTGAATCCTGTAAATCCGTTGAGCCTTTCTGATTTTATACCTACCTATAGAAAATTGCATTTTTTTCGACATTGAAGAATAATAAATATCGAATAAACATTAAAATGCCAGTTCTGGTTTTCTTGAGCAAAAATATGTATAATTTCAATAATTTTTGTTTACTCGTATCAACTTGAGCATTTAGGACGATATTCTTGAGATGTTACAGAATTAAAGAAGACAATAAGAAATCGATTTTTGGAAGCCGTGATAGCTATAGTATAACGCCTAAAATGAAGATAAGGAAAAGTATATACTTACATACTTAGATATGTATGTACATACATTAGGGTGTTTGTTTTTTTTTTTGAACTATTAATTTTTTTCAGTCCCCTCACGAAATTTCCTTGGAAATACCCTAAAAAAAAATCCCTGAAAATTTTAGTCCTTAATATTAACATTAAGAACTGGAACAAGGCCTGTAAAAATTTTCCATAGAAAATACACTACAATCGTGAGTTTTTATCTTTAAATTCCTAAATCAGAGGTTTTTAGGGCATCGCCTGCATAAAATTTACTCTAACAAATTTGTCATTTAAATTTTTCTATAGCTCTTGCCATTTACGAGATAAATACAAAAAAATGCGAGTTTCATGGAAAAATCAGGTTTAGAGCCCCGTACTACCTCGCCGGTGTGAGTTACGACTTTGTTGCACTGAGCACTTTTGTAGTGTAAGCAATTCTGAGAAATATGCGCCTAAAGTCAAAGCGATGCCATAAAATACCTCTGATCTGTAGGAATTTAAAGAAACTCACGATTGTAGTATATTTTCTATGGAAAATGTTTACAGGCCCTGGTCCAGTTCTTAATGTTAATGTTAAGGGCTAAAATTTTCAGGGAATTTTTTCAGGGTATTTCCAAGGAAATTTCGTGAGGGGACTGAAAAAAATTAATAGTTCGAAGAAAAAATTCCTAATGTACATACATATTTTTTCAAGTATTGTCTCATATCAGTCATATTTTGCCCTACGAAGATATGTACATATGTATGTATGTCTATAGATATCTTCTTGAAATATATAATTGAGTCTTTATAAACTTATATACTTTAACACACATACATATGTACCATATGTATGTGTTTTGTGTTTACATATGTATGTATGTACATTATAATCCAATAAAGCCGCGCAAGCCATAATTACTATTTTTATGTTGCAGAAAATGTGTTTTGCCCGTTTATCGTTTGCGGAAATGCTCATAAAAGCTAGTATGTGGATCAATTCCAACTACAAATCAGATGGAAATTTCATTTGCCACAAATACATATATGTATATATCTTTCAGCAACAATAACATATTATTTTTTAGGAAAACATCCACACACCACATGAGGTCTCTGTGAGGGCAACCGGAATGAGTGGCCAGAAGCGAATCCATTTGAATTTCACAATGTACTTAGCTGAATGCACACACTTGCATACATATATACATGCATCATATGTACATATGTATATACATACTTAAGCGTGATCGACCTAAACCACTTGTACATGCACCCCCTTAAAGACTTCATATATGATCATAATTAATATTGTTGTTTTTTTTGGCACAAGGCTCTAAACCCCGACCACAGCCACATCGTAACTAAAGGAGTACTTTTATATATGCATCTTTGTATATTTACATGTAAATTTGACCAGCAGTGATCGCCACTTTGCCACTTGGTCCACTGCACGCTGCTCCTCTCACTGCCACACCAAACCCACTGCCAAATTGCTAAGTCGCGAATTTTGTTTTTGTGCGCAATCAAAAATTCGCAAGAAGCGCATGACGCAGCCAACTCGGTTCAGCTGTTCTTCCGACGCTGTAGCTGTGGCTATAATGCCACGAGATAGGTGAAACAACCTGCTAAATACGAAAAGTGCGTCATTTTTCTTTAGACGCCCATAATTTAATGAGTTGAATTGGGGCCAAATCGCCGAGAAGATGGCAACGAAAAAAAAAATGTTCAACCCTGCGCGCGACAAGACGGCAATAGACGAAAGATGTGCAGGGGGCGGCTGGGCCGGGCGACTGATCGGTTCGGCGAAACGACGAGTGTGGGAAAAACCAAAACATACGCTTATCCACACTTCGCACATTCATAAATACACAAGTACGTATATTTGTGTATCTTCGTGCACTCAAGCCAATTTAATGCTTATAAACAACGCACAATTAATTATAAAGATCTGTGGTCACTTTGCTGATGGTTGGAATTCACATACAGACGATTCGTGGAAATTTCACTTCCGACACATTTCTTCAAAATGGAAGGTGTTTTAATTTATTTATTATTTTTTTTCTTGTTGTTTATAGTAGGAAGGTGTGCTATTTTTTATGTTGAAACATATTTCAGTATATGTATGTATACAGTATATGTGTGTGTATTAGAAATGAAAATTTGAGACACAAAGATAATTTTATCGTTTATAATTAGCGCATATTTTTTTTTAGATTTTCAAAAATATATTTAAATTAAAATAAATCTTGGCATAGATATCGATGTGATTTAAGAGTTATTTCCAGTGAACTTTCAGTATTCGAGGATTGTCTTTTATATTTCGGGATTAGAGAACAAAATCAAATATTAATCATCGAAAATCGCTTAATTGTTTTTCAAAATATTACCGATTAAGATCTATAGTATATAGACTGTTGCAAGCGTTTGAACCAGTTGTCGAAGCACTTGTGCCAGTTTGTTTGAGGTATCTCTGAAACATGCGTTCTGAACGCACCAACCGCCGCTTCAGGTGGCGAAAAACGTTCATCTCTTGTTTTGTTTTTTACGCACAGACACAAAAACAAGTCTTTCGGTGCCAAGTCAGGACTATCCAGTGGATGACTCATCAAAGCGATGTTTTGAGTGCTCAAAAAGTACAATTGTTTCAGTCGTTGTGTGAGAGTTCGTGATTTCCAGATGATCTGTGGTTGGTTTTCCCGATATCTTGAAAGACAACTGACAAACAAATGGTTGTGTCTCACTCAGACTTTACTGTTCTGCGTTGTTCTAGAAGTATGGTTGCGAAATATCCAGTATTTCCAAACACAGGGAATGTGCGAACAGCTTTTGTTGAATTCGGCTCATCCTGAAACACTCATACAGGCAACTACTGCTTACGTTCGGACTCATACACGTAAATCCACGATTTATCACCTGTCATGATGTCATAGACATGTTTCGAAGCACCTCTATCTACATATATTTTGTTAACATTTCTCTCGAACAAGCGATACCAGCCTTTTCTGAGCGATAAACAAATTGTTATGTGAGATCCAACGCGAAAACATTTTTTGTTTTTAGTAAAATCCTCATGCAATATTTAATGTATGCTGGTTCCATGACCCTCATGACCTATCGTGACGATCTTACAAAATCAGTTTAATAATTAATAATTAATAAGACGGGCGATCTAAGTAGAGGTACTTTTTTGATTCGCCTTTTTTTAACATATCACGCGTCAGTTCACCGCAACTCGGACTGACGTATGGAACGGCTTGGCGAATTTTACGTGAAGATCTAATATTGAAAGCATTAAAAAACAGCTAATGAAAGAACTGAAACCGCTCGACCTTACGGATTTGTGGGCGGGTGGAATCACGGTCCATATTTCTTCAAAAATGATGCCGGTGAGAACGAACCGCAAGTGACGACCGTTATCTCGCCATGATACCCGACTATTTGAAGCTTGAAATTAAAGCTCGTGACTTCGGCGACATTTGGTTTCAACAAAACGGCGCCACTTCCCACACATCGCTTCAATCAATGGATTTATTGAGAGAGCAGTTCTGTGAGCAGATAATTTTACGTTTTGGGCCGGTCGTTTGGCCACCATTATCGTGTGATACCACACGGTTAGACTTACGCCTGAGGGAATTTATGAACGATTCCGCTTTGATTCAGGCCTTGGAGCAAAACATCACGCATGTCTTACGCCAGTTACCTGTCGAAATGTTCAAACGAGTCATCGAAAATCGGACTCAACGGATGGACTACCTAAGCCATTTGAAAGTGAAAATCTTAAGAAATAAATACCAAAGAATGTTCTTTCGAATGATAATAAACATTCCCCATTCAATTTGAAGCTTCTGTGGTTTTTTTCTTTAAAAAAGTAGGGAACCTAGAAATGGATCAGCCTTTATATTTCAGATGTCTATCCGACATTTCCTTTCAGAGGTTAAAAACGTGTCACAGGTATTATCCCCAATTCACCTAGAAATATTTCCTCGCCTTTTAATAACAAAAATTTGTTGGAACAAAAAGCAAAAGTAAGGCCCCCCTAAGTTGCGTTTGCGTTAATAGCCTCTAGTGTGTTTTATAAATTTTTCATTTAATTGTATACACACGAGACACATTTGTGTTGTGTAAGTACATATGTATGTACATATGTTTCTTAAAAGCTTTCATACTGCTTCGCATACCTGTTCGATTTTGGAACATACATATTTCTTCTAATTATTTCTGTTATTGTTATTGTTTCTATAATGTTTGTGTACGAATTTTGCTCTTAAGACGCAAACCGGGAAACACACGCGGTACATTCGCTGCCAACTTTTCCTCAGCCACCGCCCCCAACCAGCATTTACGACATACATACTTATGGTGTGTACACGCGCATATCTCAGCGGTCACGACGACTGCTAGCAACAGCTGACATCTGGGAAATTTCTAAATTACATACGAATATATTCGTACATGTGCGTCTTATATAAATATCGTATAATGTATGGATGGATCTTTGTGACCATGTCCATGTGGCTATATACGCGAATATCGTGGTTGCTGTATAGTTTTTGTTGGAATCCGGTAATCTATTTGATGTCTGCTAGCAATTCACATGTTTCTTTGACAGCAAAATTATTAATTAGATTTGTCATGAAGACGAATTATTAAGCGGACACGCTACAAATGTTTGTATGTGTGTATATATACCTTGTATGTATGTATGTATGTATTAACATAGTGACTTTACGATTTTCTCATTTGGCTTAACCTGACTGATTCTTCAGCGGATGTCTTTTATAGTGGGGAAGGTTATAGATTTGCACGTTTCGCAACATTTCAAGACGAAGACTTTACATTGATTGTTCAGTTTATATGGCAGATATATCCTATTGTAGGCTAATATCGGCGCTTCCGAAAAATGTGCAACTACTTGGTAGAAAAAGAATGGATACAAAATTTCAGATCGATATCACAAAAACTGAGGGTCTTGTTGGCATATATACAGTCGGACGGATGAACGGACGTGGGTAAGTCGATTCAGCGCGACATGTTGATAATTTATTTAGATATTTTATAGGCTCTCCGATGTTTTCTTTATGTTTTCCAAACATCGTGGAAATATAATATAATAAATATAATTGTTGTCAGTGAATTCAAATTAAGGAAAGTTTACCGTCTGACGAATGCATTTATAGTCAAACAAACCTTGTAGGGAAACTCGTTCTCGAGGTGCTATTTTTGTATTCAAGTTTTTTAATTTTTTTCGTCTTATCTTGCCAAGCCAAATACTTCTATTAGATACTCTCTATTTCCGGAATTGCTATAGGCGATTCCGAAAAGTAAGCGCTTGCTGGTCATTTCTAAAAGGCGATCTATTTCGAGGTTCCCTACTTTTTTGAAGAAAAAACATTGAAACTTCTAATTTAATGGGGGAAAGCTTTTTATCATTCAAAAGAACGTTCTTTGACATTTAATTTTTGAATACTACTTCTTTCAAATGTTGGCCGCAGCTACTTCTCAGATGGTCCATTCGTTGAGTACAATTTGCGATAACTCGTTCGAGCATTTCGACTGGTAACTGGTCACTGACACGCGTGATCTTTTGCTCCATGGCTTGAATTTGCGCGGGATTGTCAGCATAGACTTTAGATTTTACATAGCCTCACAGGAAACAGTATAATGGTGTAATATCTCACGATCTTGATGGCTTATCGATCGGCCCAAAATGTGAAATTACCTGCTTACCAAAGTGTGCTCTCCATAAATCCATTGGTTGATGTGATGTGTAAGAAGTGGCATCATTTTGTTGAAACCAAATATGGCCCAGATCCCGAGCTTCAATTTCAGGCATCAAAAAGTCGGTTATCATTGCGCGATAACGGTCGTTCTCACCGGCATCATTTTTGAAGAAATATGGATCGATGATTCCACAAACCACACCAAATGTCGTGCGGCTTCAGTTCTTCCACAAGCTGTATTTGGTACGCTTTCAATTTAAAATATCGACGTAAAATGCGCTAGGTCGTTCCGTACGTCAGACCGAGTTGCAGCGAACGGAGATGAATCGACTCTCTCCACGGTCTTCATGTACACTCTCAGCTACTGCTGCTATATTTTCTTCACTGCGTGTTGGACGTGGTATATTCCGTCGAATATTATCCAATAATGAATGGTGGGTTTCATGATGGATGATGGTGTAGCGAATACTCGTACCTCCCAGTAGGCCTATTATGTTAAGCATTAGTTGAACGAAGCGTGCGACACATATTCATTACGGAACGTGGATCGTAATAAAGTTGAAGGATTTGTAAACGTTGTTCAGGCGTAAGTCTTTCCACTATGAAATGCCAAAGAATACTGAACAGAAATAATATGACAGCTTGGCACGACTCACGTGTGATCTGTCGAAACAAGGCTGTTGAAAAAAGTACCTCTACTTGGATTACCCGTTATATAAGAATACTTTATAGAGTCTCCGCCCTTTGTTTGGTGTCGCAAACTATGTTCAAGGTATAAAAATTCAAAGCAAGTGAAATTTCCTACTGGGTATGTACTTAAATATGTGAGTTTGTGAAAGAATTTACTAAACATGTATACGTACATATGTAAGTACATATGTATGTATGCATGTAATTATGGAAGAAAGCTTGATCAAAACTAGGAAGTGCCATTTGAAAATTTTCCAACACATTAAACATACATACATAGTATTTACAATTAAATACATATAATGTATAAATGTTTATATGTTTTGCAGAATTAAAAATTGTTATATTAATTAAATTGCTTCTGGGAAATTTTCTTTGTTTGATTTGCATTCAACAAGAATATATTTTATTCACGAGTACATATGCGAATATACTTACATACATATGCGAATATAAGTACATACATACATACATATGTATGTATATTTGAAAATGAAACGGTACTTCTTGGAAAGACTACAACAAAGATTTTAATTGATTTCCGTGCTTTGTTTACTTTTGAGTAGAAAACACCTTCACCATTCTACCATTCTTGCAACTAAATATTATATTGCTTTTGTCTAGTTCTGCTATGTTTAATTGCTTGCTGCAACAAAGCAGTGCAAACAGTGTAATTGCAGGAAAACAAAAACACCAAAACACCGAACTGTTAAGAAAATAGAACGACATAAGTTCAAAATCCTTTTAATGAGCATAAACAAATGCAAATGACTTGCAGGCCACCAGCGCTTGAGACAGCAATAAACACGCCTGCATAACAACAAAAACAGCAACAATAATAATATTTCTTTCGTGCATGCCGTGCCAGCGCTATGGTTTGGTTGTTGCTGGTGGTATTGGCTGATCAGTGGCTTCGTGGCGGTCTATTTTTAGCAATTGTTAATTTACATTTTAGTTCAAACTTGAAAAACATTGAAATCGATTTAAGCAGCGCCGCTACTGTTATATGCATATATGTATATGTATGTATGGGCGAATACAAGCGCATGTTTTTCAACACAAGCATGTGTGTGTGCTTGTAACAAAAGCGGAGGCACTTGGTCGAACTTAACGACGACGCGGCGACCGTCTTGGGCCGCCTGGAGCGTTTAATGCGCACAGACTTGAAGACGTTTTACATTTTTATCTATTTAATATTGTACACAAGTGCATACAAATGTGTGTGTATGTATCTATGTACATAAGTATGTGTGTGCATAACCTTTATTGAGCACTATAATCTGGAAGTTGAACCCTGAACGATTTGTTTACATAATTTCCGTTATAAACAGAAGTCAGCGCGACTACTGTGTAGTGTTTTATGAAGGAATACGTATGTATGTTTTTCTTGCCATAATTATCCTTTTTCTTACTTGCCGACATTGACCTCTGCATTGCTTGGGTCTTACTCTTGCTTTGTGAGATGGAGTATATGCGTGTAATTAATTTGTATGCACTGTAGTTGCAAGAGAAGGTGGTAAATGTAGAATAATTCTTAGAAACTTGGAAGGAAATAATTTCTTGATAATTTAATAGCGTCTTATTCTAACATTTCTTCTACTTTTTTATTGGCGAGGACACCGCTTACGCGGCTATAGCCGAGTTTACAACAGCGCGAGGTGGTTTTCCTCTTTTTATTGAGGACTTTTTTTACGTGGCGTTTCCCAAAACCAGCGCACAATTCTGGGGCTCGCCTTCAAACGAATGTTTTTTGGATATCTAGAGGATATTTGTTCTAGGACCGGTAGTCGTGAACTGCTTGAACTGCTCGTTTCTGTGCACTACCAAGTGAATGGCGCTCGGAGAACTTTCCTCACTTGCGTGAACTTCTGCAGATGGCCCCTCTTCCTTCTAACACTCCTCCTTTATAAAAATCGCGTATCCTCTATCAGGAGTCATGTGTCTGTTACTTTCGGAGAACAAATCTCACAAACTAATTGGGTCGTCTGAACTAAATTTGTCAATAGAATTTGATGTGCTTATCTTGTTCCAAAGTTCTGAAGTTTTAAAACAAATCAACAAAACTCAAGGCGATATTCGACCACAGAGATTAAACGTTGATGAGACTATAAAATTGATTGTGGTCGAGGAGGAGACGGTTAGATAATTGCACGTTATTGCGAACTGTCCGATGTAATCGGACATTTAGGAAATGATAGGGGTATGAGGGTTTAGCTGGACTGACAGACCATTTGATAACAATAAACCTACCGATCGGGTGATTTACGAGTACATCTGGGACTGTGTGTTTTTTGAGAATAATCCAGAGTTCGGATTTTGTCTGGGTTTCTAATTTACTGGACATGGGCACCTATCTGACATGTCGGGGTACTTGTGTTGGATGCGTTTAGAGGATTGGTTGCACGTTATTGATGTACTAGGGCAGTAGGGATCTCAGGGTATGGGGGATTAGCTGGGCTAACGGATGATTTGATGTTAGTAGTGAGGTCTAAGCGGGGACTTAATTCAGCTCATTCGGCATGGTCCTTTAAGGAGCATCGAGCATTGCAACCGGGTGCCAATACAAGATGGGCCTCTAACCCTACCAAGGTGGTTAGTGCGTCCATTCCGTACTACCGATTGGTAGTGAAAAAAAACATACATTTTCAGAATGCTGAGCAACGCAATGATTGAGTTAAGAGTTCGTTGAAGGCATGCCTGTTCTGAACAAAATTCGAGCTCTTCAGCTGATGAAAATATTTTGGTGATTACCATCGATCAACCAGCGTATCCCCCTCACTGAAATTGCTGCTCCGTGGAACCAGTTTTCAGTCGATCGAAGAGATAAAACAAAATTCAATGAAGGAGCTGAAAGCCATCCCAAAAAGTGCTTATGAGAAGTGTTTCGAGGAGGTGTATTACATCTGGTGAAAATTACTTTGAAGGCGATAAAATAAATATTGATGAATAACTAAATATTTTGCGTTTTATTTACAATTTTCTGGTGCTATTTTAACATAATAAAAATTTTTAAATTGGGGAATATTCTCTCCTGGACTGAAGGAATACAACAATCATTAGCGACTAAATAATGCTAAATTCAAATAAATTCGATTCAAAACATATTTATGCTGAAATAAATTAACCAAAAGTAGTTCAAATAATGCATTATACGCCCTAAAATATGCAAAGTCTTTAACTACTTTTAAATGAAATACTTCGAAAGCGTTCAGTGCAAGTGCAGTCATAAAAAATAACACACACGAATACCTTGCTTCGCAATTAGGTAAGAATCGTCACATATTCACATGCGCAAAACCATTAATTATCCGCACAGGTATCAACATGCAATCGCAGAAACACATACATACACATGCACATCACCAGGGCACACAAACTCGCGTAAACTACAATTGAAATTTCATTTGCGAAAATCCGCTTTCAACGCATTTGGTTAATTATTATGAGTAGAATAATTTACAGAGGCAATCACATTTATCACACTTGACATTGATTGCGGCAACGTAAATGCAGCTGGCTCGTGTATGCCACAACATACACACACGTACACACATAAATATGTAAACACGCGAATCTGTGATGTTATTTAAACGATTTGCTTAAGACTTTTAAAGGACACATGCGATTACTATGATTATTATTTACAATACGAGTACTTTACGCCTTAATTGAGGGGGAAACATAAGCTTTACGTGAGCCAAAAATATGACGAAAGCTACTAGTACATGATTTTAAATTTCGAAATTTTGTAATCTTTAGTGGAAACTAGAATTTATTTTATAGTAAGCGGAAGCATCAACTTTAATCCGCTTAATCTAACCTACTCCCAACTTATGTCTCTCCCACGGAACCACCGGATTAGGTACTACTTCATGGGGGAGAAGATAACATTTAAGTCCTTCAATTTTACGAGCTGACTGACTTCCAATCTAAGTTTCTTAGTTATGCCAAAATTAGAGTTCATGCTTCCCTGACAGCTTTTCATTTATCTGAGGACTGACGTAAGTATATGTATTGTATGCTTTTCCCTTGTGTTGTAAAAAAAGGGGGCACTAAAAAAATGTGTGTTTAGAGTCTTCTATGCACTCTGGGCAATACCGACTAACGTGATGATTAATTTAGAACAAATACTTTTTAAAGCATCCATGGTCACTCAGCATTTGGATTAGGTGGAAATTCAGGTCCCCATGTCATCTGTCTATCCATGAATGAATGTCTGGGATCAGTCTGTGAGTCCATAGCCTTTTGGATGAGGTTTTCCACATTGCCACTGATGCCACATTGTAAGAGTCTTGGTTCTCTCTGCTATTTTCCGCCTTGTAGACGGCTCTAATAGCTCGTATAGTCGCTCGAATTTGTCCCACTGGATATTTATATCTATGTATATAGTATGAATATACAAACATAAACATAAAAAAAATACAAAGTTTCTAAATATTAATTTTTTTTTTATGCGAAATAATTTATGTTGGAATGTTCAAAATGATGAGACGCATTGATTCCTGTCCGCCGATCGTCAATGCGAAGGACAGCTAAACGACAAATCAGTACAAATTATGATATCGAAGGTAATTACGGTAAACATTTTCAAAGGGGGGCGAGAGCGCGTAGACCATCAACATCAATTGATGATCAAGGCGTCAATAAAAATAAAGGAATTGGTGCTTGAGAATCGGCGATTAACAGTCAGAGATCTTACTGGAATCGTTGGAATATCGGAAAGATCAGTGAAAATATTTTTTAAAGATCATCTGGGACTAAGAAAAGTGAAACCAGCGTCTCGTTTCTGTGAGACAATACTTTCCGACTACCAAGATGTCATAAAACGTATTATTACTGCCGAAGAGACTTGGATCTATGCTTACGACTCGGAAACGGTCGATCGGCCGAATATTGTGGCAACGGTGAGCCGAAGCCGAAGAAGCCACGTCAAAGCAGGTCAAAAATCAAGGTTATGTTGACAGTTTTCGTCGATTATCAAGATGCGGTGCACTCCGACTTCCTTCCAACCAGCCAAATCGTCAACAGGAAATACTATTTTAGTGTTATGCATCGTTTGCGGGAAATTATTCGTAAAAAGAGACCAGAATTATGGACCAACAACTCTCGGCTTTTGCACCACGATAATGCACCGCCCCATACTGTATTGATTTTTCGTGAGTTTTTCGCTAAATTTTCTATGAATATCGTGCCGCAACCACCGTACTCGCCTGATTTAGCTCCGTGTGACTTCTGGCTATACAGCAAAACCGCTCCGAGGAAACCGTTTGGAGTCAATTGAAGACATTAAACATGATTCTCTACTCGCATTGAATGCTATTCAGGAAATTGACTTTAACCACTGTTTCGAGAGTTGGAAAAAACGCTGGCACAAGTGTATTGGGGGCAAGTGATATTACTTTGAAGGTGATGACATAGATTTTGAAGAATAATTTAAGAATTTTAAAATTTCCTTTGGGAGCAGTACATCCACCTTGACAGATATTGCCCACGGTAACTACAAACGTAAGTAATTTTCTATACATATCTCTTGTATTTTTCCTCAAGCCCTCTTATATATTGTATGTACATAGTATTTATAATTTCGATATGTACTTATATTATTGTAGCAATTCTCTTAAATGCTTTGCCATATCCATCTTTTATCAGATAAATTATCTGCAGATGTTTTACAATTGTCATCAGCTGTTGCAATTGCAGATGCAATTTAAATTGGAAATAAGTGTGTGTACTAAATATTATATATATTTCGCTTATAATGTCCCACTTTTAAATGGTTATACATATGTACATGTGTATGGCTTTGTATTCAAATACAAGAACTGCATAAATTAGTGTCCTAATTGCTGCCGAAGATAGAATATAGGAAGCAAATTTAAAATTATCGCAACCGCAGCGCTTGCTTAGAAATTTATGAACATTTATTGTATAAGTATATGTAGAATAATAAATGCGAGCACATTTCAAATACTAAGTGAAAGGTCCAACTAACTACAGATATACATATATACAAATATACTTATACATATATATTTATACATTGTGTACATTTGTTGACGTTTATGATTTGCGCTAGAAATTTTGACGTTTCGAAATATTTCAATAATAATGGGAAAAGAAGGAACCCAAATGAGACAATGTTTTAAGAGTGCAGAATAAATTGTGTAGTAATGGTTCCTATAAGTACATGTCAGGCATTTGAATGTTAACTATATATAGCATATATTAAATATATGAGTATTGTTTATGTGTGTGATTCTGGAAGTCATTGACCGATTTCAACAACTTTTGTTACCGGTCCTTCTTACATTCAATAAGGATTCATTCATTATATATTCGTTAAATAGATAGAGGTTTTTGCTGTTAAATTTACTAGCGAACTAAATCTACTTATATACATATGTATGTATGTACATATATTCGATATGAGGGTAGTAGTGAAATGAGGATCATTTGGTATCATATACATAAGTATTTCTATTTTTGTTAGGATTCATTACAATAAAAAACTATACCAAATATTGTTTAAATCATCCGCTATGTCTTCAATTGAGTTGACGAAAATGTGTTTCTTTGTTAAATGGGTGAATGTTCACCAATTTTTAAAATATGTATGTATATACGAATCCATTTTTTATTTTATTTTTTTTTTTTGTTGTGTTTTATACGGTTAGAATTTTCAAAAAATCGATTTTTTTTTATTTTATTTTCTTAATGTACATATATTTAAGAATACACACAGAAAATTTCATATCCTTCCGGCGAACATTTTCGAAGTTACACGCAAATTTTAAAAGGTATTTCAGAGTGCTTGGTGGTGCATCCCAAATTTTAAACGCGTTTCTCTCAATCAAAATGGTGTTTTCAAATTCGGTGACCAACATTACTCAAAAACGGCTAAACCGAAAGTCTCAAATTTAATCATAATACATTTAAATATATTTTGTAGTAATTAATCGAAAGATTTTTTCTCACCGACAAATATTTTTTGAGAAGAGCTCCCGAAGATCAGCTGTAGTTCCTTCCAAATAAATATTTTTACTAATACTAAGTCTTAAAGTTAAAAGATTCCATAATATGTGTATACATATTTTTAAATTTAAAACTTTTCTTAAAAAAAATTGGAAAAATCGTTTTTTGGGTCTACTAACTATATATGTATGTATGTATAAAGACAAGTGAACTGTCAGAAAATGACGTTACAAGGAATGTGGGGGGACTTTGCTATAACTTGGTTGATTTGAAACTATTTCGTAAATAAGAGCATCACCAATTGTAGCCAAAAATAAAGTTGAAGCAGTTCACCCATTTTTATACCCTGAACAGGGTATATTAAGTATGTCACGAAGTTTGTAACACCCAAAAGGAAGCGTCGGAGACTCTATATAGTATATACATATATAAATGATCAGTATGTTGAAATGAGTCGATTTAGCCATGTACATACGTCTGTCTGTCTGTCCGTCCGTCTGTCTGTATATATACGAACTAGTCTCTCAGGTTTTAATATATCATTTTGAAATTTTGCAAACGTCATTTTCTCTTCAAGAAACTGCTCATTTGTCGGAATTGCCGATATCGGACCACTAGAACATATGGCTGTCATACAAACTCAACGGTCGGAATCAAGTTCTTGTATGGAAAACTTTCACATTTGACAATGTATCTTCACAAAAGTTGGCACAGATTAATTTCTAAGATAATAATGTAATCTCTGATGAAATTGTTCAGATCGGTTAACTATAGCATATGGCTGCCATACAAACTGAATGATCAGAATCATGTAAAGTCTAAAGTCTATGCGGACAATCCCGTTTCGATCCAGGCCTTGGAGCAAAACATCACGCCTATCATACGCCAGTTACCAGTCGAATTGCTCGAAAGAGTCATCGAAAATTGAACTCAACGGGTGGACCATCTGAGACGTAACCGCGGCCAACATTTGAAAGAGATAATATTCAAAAAATAAATGCCAAAGAATGTTCTTTCGAATGATAATAAACATTCCCCATAAAATTTGAAGTTTCTGTGTTTTTTTCTTTAAAAAAGTAGGGAAATGGATAAACTTTTAATTTTACACGAAATTTTTTCATGATGAGAAATAATATTACTGAATTATTGAATGAAATTATTTAAAACAATTTTTGAAAGCAATTTTAAAGCCAAATTGTCTCTCGTGAAAATTGTAAAGTGGAAACAGATGTCTACGAAAATGTTTTCTTGTCAACTTAGCGAATTTACAGTATTGATTTAAAGTGTAAATATTGCATGTGAGCATATGGACTTTATAATTGAAACGATTTTCGACGCCAGTGCCATCAATCGATATATTTACTATCATATTTCTGTAGTACAAGCTCCTAATTTGACTTGGCATCGGCAGCTTCGAAGCTTATCAAAATCGTTTGGAACATGGGAACACTTTTATGTATATACTTATGTATATGAATGTTTACATTACTCTGAGATATTATTTAACAAAAGAGATTTAAATAAAATATATTTTACATAAGTAAGTATAAGCGCTGGCTGAGTGATAGAAGAAACTTTTATAAACAATAAAATAATTTCTTGGACACAGGCCACTTAATGAGATTTTAATTTGTCGGTATAACTTTATAGCCTTAATGGAATTACGTAAAATTTCTAAATGCATTTATTTAAAATCTTTTTTATGACTATCTGCACGAAAATAGTCCGATTTATGGTCTCTTCAACTCCCAACCTGTGATCACTAATTTCACAACAATTCCTAAAAATCGATGTGCTGAAGGAAATTTTGACCACTACATACATGCATATAAACGTGCCTATACTATGTGTGTGTATGTGCGCATTAGCGTGAAGATTTAGCAAAATATTTATGATAAATATTTACAAATTTAGATATTTACGAATCAAATGTTATGCAAAGCCATATTATTGCCAAATCATCGTCGCGATAAACAGAGTGTTTGTTGTACAAATTAAAACGTAGCAAATTGCTACTCAAAAACGCATAAAGACTTACCTGAAATTTGGAGACAAAATTTTGTCGGAAACTATGCTGCTCGCACGGCGGCGTGATTTTCAAATTCTAGTTTGCGATTTGCGTTCAATATTTCTGCGAAAAGACGCTGCGCACACAGACAGAATTTAGACGGATGATTCAGCGGCGTGGACGGGAAGTGACCAACGCGGCGAAAGTGTGAGACCGCGTGTGCCAAAGCGTTGACACTCCGCGACACCACCAGCACAGCACACGTCTACGAATACCTTTGTCACAATTCGATGTTTTTTAATTAAAAGTTTTCTCTATTTTTTATATTCAAAAAACAGTTTAGTTCAGTTCAGTTTTGGGGCCTTTTGATTGTTGCTGTAGGTCGAGAAGTTCCACTGAATTATGAAAATATAAAATCCCCACACACAGGCATTGTCAAGAATTTCGCAATAAACATGCAATGTACATAAATATGTACATATGTATGTATGTACTTGTATTCACTACTTCGTCGCACTTTTCTGTGGAAAATATTTTCAACTTTTCACCGGTTTCGCACAAAAGATTGTATTTTTTAATTTATTTGTATTTCGTCTGTTTTTCTTTAGCTCCGTATTGGCCTGATCGCTGTTGGTCGTCGCCTGGTTCGTGGTCTGATTGTGTACACACGTTTAATCACTTGGAAATCTCGAAAAGTACTGAAATGTTTTTGAAAATACCACTTACATTTTTACATCTCGAAAATGTTTCCGACGCGCCCGTCAACCGTTGTGGCTCAGGCTGCAGGGGGATGCTGTTGATGGCGTTGGTGTTGACGCTTAGCTATGCCACGAATGACGGTGGTCGATCGCCGTCGTCGTCGTCTCCGCCTGTGTTGAGCTGTGGCAATTGGCGGTGGTGGCTGCGTGGATGACGGTAACGCCGATCATTGCTAACGATACGGTAGCAGCTGCGCAGCGCACTTAGGATACGAAAAGGCCTCCCTCGTTCTTCTGTGCTGCGGGAGACAGCTGAGAGGATCACGAGCGCTGCCAAACAAGTGTGATATTTTAAAAATAAATCCGAGTCAGTTTTGCTCGAGAGCAACCGATGCTCAAGCACATGTATGCATATATTTTAGCGTAAGAGTGGCTGTGTGCAATTGAAGGAAGTGCTGACGAAAAGGTGGAACAAACGGGGAATTTCTGCATGTAAAAGAAGTCAAAGCACAACAAAGCCATTTCTTGGAAACGATCATGTAAGTATACAAGTAGTGATCTACTAGTAGAAGAGCTATTTCACCATTAAGCATGACACCCTTATGCGCAACCCATTGGCCGCGTATAATGGCAGAGGCGTTAGAATACATATTTATACATATATGTGTTCTTCCCCTACCTCACCATGCCATCCTGCGCTCAGCTGACGGGGTGATCGCTTCTTTTGTCAGCCACTCAGTTCATGGTACGTGCCACGCTATCCCGACAATGAGTAAGAGATCGCAAAAGGAGCAGTGCGCAGAATCAAGGCGAGCAAAAAATGTGCCGAACTGAGCTAACGATGTTCTGGCGTTCGATTGCCGATCGCAAGCTAATGAGTCGCTGTTAGAGCGCATTGTGCCTGCGGGCGTCAACAATCAGTGTCAAAAAACTCACAAAAACATTCCAAACAATCGAGGGAAAGGTGAAAATTCGCCGGTCTCCGATGTTCGAAAAGTGTTTTAAAGTTTTTTTCTTATTCCCACTTTCATATGAGCATCTTTCAATTTGATCTAGCGGTAGTTGGCTTCCATTTTTCACTCATTTTCTTTGTAAATCAACATTAAGTTTGCTCATTTTTTCATTAGTGTCAGTTTTTTTACTCTTGCAACATGTTGCTACAGAGTATAATAGTTTTGTTCACATAACGGTTGTATGTATCACTTAAAAATAAGCGGGTTGACAAAAGGTTAAATATACATATGTATGTGTATACGAGTAAATGCTTAGGATGACGAGACGAGGACTGTCTGTCTGTCTGTGCGTCTGTGCAAGCTGTAACTTCAGTAAAAATTGAGATCCTCTGGTTGAGGTTTTACACCTTAAGGCATTTTCCTTGATTCTTGCAATTTGCAAGAGTATAAAATGTTCGGTTGCACCCGAACTTAGCCCTTCCTTACTGGTTTTTGTTTGTAGTTAAGTGCCAAAGTATTTTTTCGCTTGAGTATTATGATTTTCGATGAGGTAAAAAATATGCGCAGCACGCGTTTTTGACAATTTCCACATTAGCAGGTTTAGATTGTTCGGCGCAATGTGAATTATGTTAGCCAAAATTGAAATATTAAAAGGGTTACCCATATACAGGTTATAATTTGACACAAAACCAGAAAAAACTTTAAATTTGGTTACACCGAAATTTTAATTTCCTTTACAAATACCAAAGTTGTCCATACAAGCACTTGATTCCGATTGCTGAGCTTGTAAGACTGCTATATGCTATAGTGAACCGATCCGACCTAATTTATCATACTATTGCTTAAGCAATATTCCATGCAAAATTTCTTGAAGATATCTTATCAAAAGGAAAAGTTTTCCATTCAAAGGCTTGATCCCAATCGTTCAGTTTGTATGACATCTACAAGCTATAGTTGCCCGCTATATGCAGTTCCGATAAATGTGATCATGTTTCTTGGAGAGAAAAGGACGTGTGCAAAATTTCAGACCGATATCTCAAACCCTGAGGGACTAGTTCGCATAGATGCCGACAGCAGGAGGGGCATGGCTAAATCGACTCAGCTCGTCATATTGATCACTTATATACATACATATATACCCTGTTCAGTGTACAATTATTCAAATATGGAATATCCGTAAGGTAGAAGGGAAATATTTATACACAGTCAAGTTGGTATCAACTCAAAACTACCTGCTTAAAGAATTGCTTTCCCACTTGTGGAAGTTGTAATGGAGACCGTATACTTCTACCACTCAAAATCATAACGAAATCAATGAATCTACTACAATAGTTAATTTACCGTTTTGTTGCGTCGTTTGCACTTTTCTGAAGATCTTGATGGGAGACGTGGTGATCCAAATTATATTACATTCTCCTTCTTTATATACAACTGGGTTCAAACCACGATTGTTTTAGGAAAAGGAATGTTGGATTTCAATGAAGGCATTATCGAAATCTGGCTACAAGAAATATGCCACATATGCCAAATATGCAATAATTGTCATCTTATCGAGCAAGTAGTGGATTATGTTAGGTCCCTCGCTGTCCTACTATCGGGGTATATAGTCACCACACTGAAGGAGGCTGCTGTACAGAGCAGCAGATCTATTGCTACCTTTGTGACAGCCACTTCCGTTTGGAATACACTGGAGTGTTTAGAGAGCATAAAACTGGAGTTGATGGAAAGTTTTCGATAGTGTATTACTCCACTAAACATCACGACAAGCTTTGATCCATCCGTAAAAAAACCTACTCTCCCTCTCTTCCAGCGAGTCCTTCCATCTAATGCCTCCCTCGATGGAAAGCGACAGCCACGGTTAAGCTCGGCTGGTAATACAAGTATTTTGGAATGAAATCTAAGTGTGCGAGGATCCCAGGCTCACAAACCTCTAAGCACTCAGATTCTTCTAATCTGAAGGTAAAATCTCATCTTTCCAACACTATATGTGACCTGGTCTACGAAAAGGGAGCTAACGTGCGAAAACTAGTTTTCTGGGAAAAGCTGTTAAAAATAATCGTCAATTTCTCGTTATCTCATTAATTGTTCTCCTTTTTTTGACACCTAAGCCCCCTTTCCGTAGACCAGGTCACATATGGTATGACACACCTGATTGGTAGCACTGGAGATATACGACTACAACATATATTGACAAAATACGAAATAACTTTTTCGACAATCCAATATTAGTGGTTACTTAACCAACTCTTATTTAAGAAAAAAAGCCACCAAATTTTACAAATGAATAATTTATTCGACGAACCACCCTGTACACATTATATGCGAATGCTTCTAACGATTTGATCACAGGTGTGTGCCACTCATATAGACGTGAACGTCTAACGTGCATGTGTTGTGCTTTTCGCTAGTATGGTATAATGAACTTTATGTCACTATTTGTCAGGTGCGAAAGACATCATTAGGTGTGCTTGTGTGTATATATGTATGCGTATACTATTAATTTTCCACACTTTGTTCTATAAATAAATAAATATTTGGTTTTGCGGCTTAGTTTGCTTTGGTAAATCAATAAGGTGATCTGTGCGAGTTTCATGGGCTCATTTCGAATTTCCCTTGCCTTGCTTGCCATTGACGCACATATGTACATACCTATAGACATACATATATACGAATATATGTATATGAAAGTATTTGCGTAAGTATGCATGTTTCTATTGAACAAAGAAATGTTCTAAAGAAAGGCAAAATAGAACACAATTTTGGCAATGGTTGCGCGCAAAAATAAATTAAATTTTGCTTTTTTTCTAATGGATTTTGAAAGAATTGTCAAAAAGTGCATGCACACACTTGCATACAAGAACAATATGTATGCAAATTATGCAATATTCGTGCGGAATAGGGAAGATATACATCGATGGCATTAGCAGGGAGCACCTGTTGCTGTAGACAAATCTACTAATTGCGAAGACAAATTAATATATAAAATATATACGAACATAATATGTGCAGTGGTTATGGTTAAAATACTTAAAATAAAAGAAAGGTCTAAAGAAATCATAGAAAAGGAAACAAAAAAAGTTTGCGTGTCTTGGAACTCTTTAAAATATACATACATATGTATGTATCTATACTTTTACGTTGAATGGAAATTTTCCTGTAATGAAGCTTAGATAAGGTTACACTCATTGACATAGACCTACAGGCATTTTACTTATATAATGCCAGTCGATTATTCATTATTAAGGGGTTACATGGGGTTTCTCAAGTAAAAAACAACATTTTTTCAACAATTTTTTTCTGATATAAGAAATTAAATATTTTATTAGATTTTTTATTGTTACAAACATACACTATTAACAAAGAAATTCTGAAATTTTTGGGAAAAACTATCTTAAACTTTAAACAAGAAAAAACCTTAACTTCGGCTGCACCGAAGCTGATATACCCTTCACATGTGCATTTCTTTTAGTAACTATGTGTTCAGTTTGTATGGACGATACATACATATATGCTATAGTTAATCGATCTGAACAATTTCTTCGGAGATTACATTGTTGCCTTAGAAAATAATCCATACCAAATTTGGTGAAGATACATTGGCAAATGTGAAAGTTTTCCATACAAGAACTTGATTCCGATCGTTTGGTTTGTATGGCAGCTATACGTTATAGTGGTCCGATATCGGCAGTTCCGGCAAATGAGCAGCTTCTTGAAGAGAAAATGACGTTTGCAAAATTTCAAAACGATATCTTAAAAACTGAGGGACTAGTTCGTATATATATGTATGGGCAGACGGACGAACGGACAGACGGACGGACAGACAGACAGACGGATATGACTAAATCGACTCAGCTCAACATACTGATCATTTATATATAGTATACTTTATAGGGTCTCCGACGCTTCCTTCTGGGTGTTACAAACTTCGTGACAAACTTAATATACCCTGTTCAGGGTATAAATTTGCGCCGCGTTGGCAGGATAACTTCTTACATGATCAGATAAAGTGAAAAAGTGCGTATTCTAGTTAAAACCTTAATTTTTACAAAAAAATAATATTTCAGTGAAAATTTCGCGATTTTTTTTTAAATAGTTGTCATCGAAGAAAAAAATCCTTCGTCCAAGTTTCTTAGAACTATATATGAAATATCTTTGTAAAATTTCAGGAAGATCGCTTAAGAAGTTTTCGAGAAGTCTTGCCAACGGACCTCAAAAACACAGTGTATCTCCGAAACTACTTAATACTATGCAACTTGAAAATTTCGGACAATATTCTAGAGGTGTTGTAGAATTTAATATCACAATAAAAAAATCGATTTTTTGAAACCCCTAAACCCATGTAACCCCTTAATATGAGCTGAAGCTTTCGTAGTCCACGTTGTTTTGAAAGTTTAATTGATCAATCCCTAGACCTGGGAAACTCCTAGATATCTTAGCCGATTTCTAGATAAGGCCGAACATAAGCAGAGGAGGTGTTCTAGCGTCTCTCTTATGCCTACTTTCCTGCAATTTACATGAGCCATCGTTCATAATGCGCTTACGGCTCTCATGTGGTGCCATGTGTGTAATCTTTGAGTAGGCCAACAACCTTTCCGACTAATGCTTCATTACATGTATCGTAGTATAGGGAAGCTGGAATAATTAATGAATCGATATCGCACATTTTTGTCATTAAACTATAGTATGTTTAATTTTATATCTACTTCCATTTAATTGAGTTAGTTGTTTACATATAATGAGGCGGGTAAAATTTCAGTGAGTTCCGATGACTCGGGGAGAGATTTAAAAATAGGTAGGTAGGTGGAGTTGCTGTGAAGACCCACCTATGTCTAAGGAGGCTCTTTGTGAAATCATTGGGAGTAAAATCCCCTCACTCTATTGTCTCCTCTTTGAACCACGTCTTGCTTATGACGAAGTTATGTGTGTAACCGGCGGAATCCTTCGACCGATAGTTACGATTGCATTCATATAGAATCCTAACAGCTTCTACGATAGTCATTCTATGGTATTTCTAGTCTGCTGGTATGTCTGCCAATCAGACAGCGGCCTGTTAACACACCTCCTAAAGTTTTTATGTCATAATTTTTGAATTTTAATAGTCGGCATATCCATATTATGCCACGTTTGCCTTCTTGTTGAGCAAGTTTGGGATTGACTCTACTCAACTAATTTTATAACATGTTTGTCGTTTCAATATCTACAAGTAGCCAGAGGCATATAAATTCTCCTTTTTTCTAAGTCTGGTTGTACGGTATTGATTGTTCTGGTTAATTCATCTGCTTCTTAGTTACTAGAAATATTACTATGTCCAGGAACTCAATACAGGTTTATCGTGAAATATAATATTAGAACCACTAAGTGATCAGGCATTCTTCCATTATCTTTGACGAAACCCTTAGAGGCCTTAGTGATTTCAAAGCCGCTTGGCTATCTCTATATGTAATTACATACCTTTTTGCACACTTCCTGACAGAACAAGACGTTTTTTAATTACTGTGATATCCGCTGGAACACTGCAGTGGTTTGGATCGGAAGATGTTTTTGGTATCTGATTTTGTTAAAAAGACACCACCGCCCATTCGATTATCTAATTTAGACCCATCTGTATCGATGCTTTACCCTATATTCCTATCCAGCTCGCCACTTTCCCCACTAGCGCAGGATTGGACCGAATTTAAGCCAACAGGTGCTACTTCAGACTGAGTAGGCAGTAAAGTCCTCTCTCGACGAACAAAAATCAAACTCTATAAGTCACTCATAATTCCCGTCCTGCTATATGGTGCAGAGGCTTGGACAATGACAGCAACCGATGAGTCGACGTTACGAGTTTTCGAGAGAAAGGTTCTGCGAAAGATTTATGGTCCTTTGCGCATTGGCCACGGCGAATATCACATTCGATGGAACGATGAGCTGTACGAGATATACGACGACATTGACATAGTTCAGCGAATTAAAAGACAGCGGCTACGCTGGCTAGGGTGGACGAAAACACTCCAGCTCTGAAAGTATTCGACGCAGTACCCGCCGGGGGAAGCAGGGGAAGAAGAAACGACTGGCGCGCTGTTGTTAACTCGGCTATATCGCGTAAGCGGTGCCTACGCCAATTAAGAAGAAGAAGAATACGGAGAATTCCATCAGCCTAAGAGCAGGCATGATTGCCAGTTGCTTACAAAACAAGTCTTTTAGTAGTAAATGTGAAACGGTGTTTAGTGCCTGACTTGGCGTTGTTCTAATAGCTCCACTGATGCAAATACTAGGAGATCTTCGTTTATTTACCATGCGCCTTATTTATTTATTTCGTATTTCTTTTCCACCATACCAATATACCGTATGTCATATTGGTCCTTACAACTGCTGTGTAGAGCCAATGAGTTAGCCGAGGTGTTATCGCTATTTGGGACCCACCATTCTTTTCCAGGTGTAAAGTTCTGCTCTCTTTAACCTAGCGTCTAAGTTTGGATTCCATGAAAGCTTTCCGTCTAGAATTAGTCCCAAGTAGCTTGTAGCATAACTTCTGTAGTTTTGTGTTTCCTAGTACAATAATAGCACTGTCTTGCTAGCATTAAAGTTTAGACCGTACGTTACGGCCCATCGGTAGAATATAAGTAATATTTATTATGCAAGATTGTTCTTGCTTTGGTATTCTAATAAATGGTGGTTCTGGTACACTAAAGTCTGACTAGCTAGACTAGACTAGAGTTGGAGTCAGCTATGATACCTGTAAATGAGTGAGTAGAGGGATGTTAAGTTCATAGAAGAAAAATGCTCAAAATGTAGCTTCCAACAGAATACGAATATATAAATGAATGCCGAAATGTCTTAGATGGTTACTAGAATAAATCATCATAATAAAATGCGGTTTTGGAACAGTGGATTCTGCATTTCTGGTACAAAGAATCTTTAAAATAATCCATTACTCTTCATTACTCAGTTTGAAACTACCCAAAATTTGTCACATCTTCTTTGGTCGACGGATATAGACACACATCGCACAAATAGAGGTAAAAATCGGTCTAACTCCTAGTAAATAACTTGGGGTTATTATTTCTTAAATTTAACGCAAGCTTCCCTTGTTTTGAAGGTTTGTATTAAGCTCTTCATAACTCATGCAGAACCAAGCATTCACGGGTTATTTATCGATAGATCGGAACTAATCGGTACTATTTCATGTATGAATGCAAATTTCGTGGGAGTCACAGCAATAAACGTGCGATATGTGAAATTGAGAATTAATCGCCCACTAGTCGAGCAACACAAGGCACATTAAACATACTCGATTACGGATAAACTCGAGTCACTACGACACGTTCGACATCCATTCTTTGTGCGGAAAATAAGAGAAGGTGTATTTAAATGGCACTTTAAGTGCCAACAACGCAGAAGACAAGCAAATGCAATTTAAAAGAAAGGTCAAAGCATTTCACAGACTCTCTAGACACATAAACGGTACGGATGAAATGCGTACATTAAACAACAATTACAAATACTATGTGCGTGGAACAAAGAAAGTAAGGCGGCAACAGTGATGTGGCACAATGTGACTGCCATGTTGATGGCAAAATTTATTGCGTCGTGGTCGTTGGCGGATGGATGCTTGGTTGCTGCAGTGTTGGATGGCTGATGGGCGATGGTAAATGGTTGAAGCCTGACGCCTGACGCCTGATGGCTGGTGGCTGCCAACTGGCGTCTGACTAACAGGCATGCGTGACACATGTGCCAAAAGTATTTAGGCGGCGTATTTGCGATGCCAACGCGCCAACACCAACAACCACTTCCGTTTCCGCGCTGGACTCACCTTTAACACACCGCACTGCGCGCAAACATACACACAAACACAAGCGCGCTGTGGAACATTTTTTTAATTGCAAATCATTAATAAATTTTACAGCGAAGGCGAATGGCAAAAAAGCGAAAATAGCGAAAATAGTGTTGAACATGATGTCAGGGGCGGTCATTGAGCACGCGTGCTCGTGGCTGGCAAGGCGAGGCCGGGCGGGTGGCGCATGCAGTCGCTGGAGTCGTGGCATACAGTGTTGTATATGCGTGTGTGTGTGTATAGGAAACAGAAATCATTTGGCTGTATGTGTGTGTGTGTCTGTGTATCGGCTCCCTCCGTTGAGTTTGTCTGCATTTGTTTTAAAAATAGTCATTGGCATCTGTTGAGCTGCTGCACTGGCCAAACTGCAGACACTCGCCGCGTCGGCTGCGCGTGGCGGTGCTGTGCGGAGCCAAATGGTGCAATATTGCACTGGAATGCCGCTCCAGCGGCAGCGGACACTGCACGTCCGTTGAGCGGCGGCGTGAAATGCGCGTTGTGCTCTCTGCGATTGGGGTTGCTGCTGTTTGCTTGCTGTTGGCGCATAGCCATTCACTGCCACACAGTGCATGTTGCCGGTAATAAATCTATTTTCGTCCTGGATTCCTGCATTACAACAAACAAGCAATGCAACACATGCAGAGGGCAACAAGACGCGACGCTGCGGCTTTGAGCAACCTTCGCCTATGTTGCGCACACACTTGCACTCACAAATATCTGTGTATATATGTATGTATGCTAGTGTGTGTAGTTGCATTAATCGTTGGCAACAACCACACTTGATGTTGTTGCTGTAGTTGTTGTGTCTTGTTGGCTGCCACTGCAATGCCACTGCACCCCAACCAGCGTGCAGTGACACGTCGCATTCGTGGTGGCAGCAACTAGTGGTGGTGATGGTGGTGGTGGCGGCGTTGTTGGTGCTGATGGCAATCTTACTGGTGGCAGTGGCGTTCTTGTTTTTCCGCCGGTGGTGGGGGGTTCATTCGGTTTTTATTTTAAGATTCATAATTTCATGAACAACTTTGCGTAGGTATACCTACACTTTTTGCTGCCGCTCCGAATTTACAAGCACGAATGCCTGCACACATACCCACCGACAAGTACATACCATACATATGTATTGTATATAGTATACACATATGTGCATTTGTACAGTTACATGCATATCGTGCAGTTTATATTATTTCTCGATTTATTTACAAAATTTAGTTCAATGATCAAAATCAGTTCACCCCGCTGCGTTTCCCGCGTATATATGGGTGTGTGTGTGCGCTATGGCATTTATATGCATATTTGCGCTGCTGTGTGTGCGTGCCTTCGCTGATTTGCTGTATGGGCTGCGCCGCGAGTGCAATGCCACAAATTTTTAGCAGCCAATTCCGCCAAAAGTATACAGGTCATACGCAAATTGGATGAAAATAAATGCAGAGCCGTTAAAATCACCGCACTTGCCAAGAGATAATTACACCGTAAACATATTACATTTTTGATTTATTTAAAAAGGTTTATTGCTTACGCATACATACATACATGTATACGTTTGTGTACTAGTGTGAGCAAGATGGATGAATGTGGCCACTTAGAAGTCATACGCATGACCAATCATCAAACTAACTGTTGATTTAAGAATTATTTAGACTATATCCGCACATTTATTTGAACCAAGAAATATATAAATATATATTTTTATACCCTGAATAGGGTATATTAAGTTTAAAACGAAGAGTAACACCCACAGGAACCGTCGGAGACCCTATAAAGTGTATACAGTGTAACAAAAAGTACCCGGAAATTGTAAATAAAACCCAAAATTTTTAATTATTCATCAATATTTCTTTTGCCGCCTTCAAAGTAATCCCCACCAGATGTAATACACTTATGCCAACGATTCCACCTCTCGAAACACTTTTCTTAAGCATTTTTTGGAATGGCATTCAGTTCCTTCAGCGATTTTTGTTTTATCTCTTCGATGGACTGAAAACGGGTTTGACGGAGCAACAATTTCAGTTTGGGGAACAAGGAAAAGTCACACCGAGCCAAATCTGGTGAATACGGTGGTTGATAGATGATATTTATTGCGTTTTTGGCTTTAAATTCGGTCACAATCTGGACTCGATGCGATGGTGCAATATCATCGTGTAAAATCTATGAATAGTTCTTCTAAAATTCCGACCGTTTCCGACGGTTGTTGTCACGCAAACGCCTCAATATGGTCAAATGTAACTCCTTATTGACCGTCAGTGCTTACGGAACAAAGTCAAGATGTATCAAAACATGGATATCGAAAAAACTGATGATCATTGTTTTTTTGTAGTCTTCAGCTTGTTTTTTTTTTGGTTTCGGCTCGTTTTTCCCTCCCTTACGATGATTGTTCACTTGCTTGCATGTAAAACTTATTAATCCATGTCTCATCAGCAGTTATAATGCTGTCCATGAATGCGGGATCCGAATTTGCCATCTCTCTAACACTTGCCTTTTCAAGCATCTATATTTGTCGTTGTCATTTGTTGGAACCGTCAATATCGGTACTATAGCATTCTGCTGCTATACAAACTGACCGACGAAATCAAGATATGGATCTTTTCATATCTTTTTATTGTATAAGAAATACACCTGTGGAGGGTATTATAGTTTTAGTGCAGCAGTAGTGAAAATTTTTTCTTGTTTTTGTTTGCTTTAAGGCTGAAAAAGAAGAAATGATCACTAGAGGCAAATTTGTCGGACATGATGGATGGGAAACTAGTTCGTAACATTTTTTTGTACCGATTATATAATCTCCGCTTATGTGGTAAGGTCAAGTTTAGGTTGGTTGTCAGCTAGATCAACTTACAGCAGGCCAAAGAAACGTGCTGTTTTGACGAAGTCTAAACTCAACTACGTGGAGTCTCACTATAGCGAGATAGTTGGGATTCGTTGGGCATGCAAAGTGGTGGTGGCCAATTCTGGGTAAGTAGGAGCATAGCCTGCTACAATATCCAGAGAGAAGTTGCTCAAGGGTCACTCTAGTATCTCAGTGCAACTCGAGCTCTTAGTTGGCTAAGGCTGGTGGTTTACTGGTTACAAGCTGGCCTTTCACTTAAAGGGAATCGGTAAAGGTGTTAATGGCTTCACTGTGATTGGCGGTCAGTACGTGTCTGAAGTTAATTGTGTCCGTAGTATGGTCGGATGCTGTTCAATATAATCAAGAAATAATCTCTTGATGCTCCTAAAAGGCGGCTACTTTTCGAGCAGACGGTAAAGGGATAATTTCTGTAATTCACACGACAGATGATTTTCCGGTACCGGAAATTACCCGGATTTTATTCTCAAAGATTCTTATTCCGGTGATCTAAGCCTGATCTTTTCTGGCATTGAGTTCAACCTTTGCGTTTGTGCTAAAAGTTTGAATCCAAACTCCACCTCGGTTAGGTGCAATACTTCAAGAGATTAAACCATCTTAAGGCTTTAGGAGAGCAGTGTACCACACGTTATGTGGCCTAAGCTGCCAACACACATTAACTTCTCCAGTTCATGCATTGCGTCACCAACCTAGTTGAGTGGCCAACAAAAGACATCTACGTCCTCAAGAGGCTCAACTAGGCGTCATAACTCCCAGCCTGATCAATACCTCCCCCACCTTCATTCGTCTAGTTCACAGCGTCATTTCTTCCAGTCGTATCAAAAACTCAATGAGACTGAGACTTGAAAACTATTCAAAAAACACTAAAAACATGTTGTATATATTTAAAAGCTGGGTTCTTTGTGGCAGAACCTGCATAGAAGAACGCTGAGGCCGATTACAATTATGTGAGTGATCTCTGATTTAACTGTCAAGTCAGTTGGCATTCAAAAAAGCATCTGAGCTTACTGGAGGACCACCACCGCCAGAACGCAAGAAGGCATCGGAAAACCAACTCGCTTCTAAATGGATGTAATTGGGGAAATAACCTACTCCTTAGCACGTTCATCTGCTTCACAGTTTCCGGCTTTTATGCTGTGACCGGGCACCCATACAAGGGAAATTGGAAAGAAGCTTGAAGCTATTGTTCACGAGGTCATGGAAGGAAGAAAAGCCATAGATTGCCTAAGCTAAAAATCAAAAAAAAGTTATCAAGTGCAAATACTACTGTATTACGATCCTCAAGTTTATTGTAGTCGGAGAAAGGTTACCCTCGACCTAATATTATCAGACTGGAAACGGGTCGAAGCTAAAAAATAATGCTAAAAAGTCACCTTGAAGAAGTCAAGGTAGAAAGCTTTCCACACTTTTTTCACGTCTGTCCAGCTTAGCGTAAACTGATGTTGAAACAGCTTGAAACTCAGACATTCGAACTGAAAGCACTTCTTCGTTGCAAGTGAATTTCTTGGTTTTACTTAATTTAACCTTAGCTGATGCTTGATTATCACTTTAAATTGGAAATGAGCGTTAAAGTAGCAAAGTATAAGTGGTTGTAACGCATACATAGGTAGTAAATATATGAGTAGTAAGAACGAAATTGGCTCTAGCTATGGTCCGAATCTACAGCCAAATTATAGTCAATGTATCTCAATTCGATCAATTTGTCCGTTGTACAGCTGGACGGAACCAACTTAAACCTCTTTCAAATACTGAAATTAACTTCCTCGAAACAGCGCCTGTTTCAAGGGTTTTCTCTAAGTTCGATAATGGATCCCTATGTCATCATCACCACTGACATTTCACACAACTCTCATTGATATACATACAATGAAGGTAACCAAACATTTATGAAAATTTGTTGGTGCAATCACCTTTGTATATATGTTAGTAGCTATGTAAGTCGACAGCGCATATTTGTATATAGTATAAACATCCATAATTGTAAAAATCACTTCGTTCAAAACAATTTTTGTTTGGAAAAATTTCACACTACGCACTTGAAAACCTTCTTTGGCTGCTTGTTTGAACTGCGGTGTCGTTGCACCTGAATTTTATTTACAAATATCAACAGCAATGTTTTCTTAATAGGCAGATAAAAAAGGAAACCGGCGTTGCAGTGGTTAACGGGTAGTACAAATGGCTTTTCAGAAACAAGTGCCTTGCACGAGTTTATATGCAAAGACGGAGATACGCATACAGTACATATGTATGTATGTATGTGTGTTTTCGAAAAAGTACAAATCATTCGTCATGTGTCTTCCTTTCCAACTTCCTTTGACTTGTGGCAAATTGGCTATGCGCTTGCTCCCACACACACATACACACATGCACAGTTAGTATCAATGCATGTGTGCCTAGCAACTTGAATGCACTAGTCCAAGTGTACACATTTTTTAGGCGATCCATTTGTGAGCTTGAGCGGATATGGTGGTGATTTTTCTCAGATCATTTCAAAGAAACTAACACCATAAATGTCTATTTTTAACAAGTAGTCTTTCAAGCGGCATACAAGTGCTAAAAACCAAGCAAAGGAAGGCGTGCAGCTTCCTTAGGGCGTGTTCGACTCTATGCTGCACTCGTCAAGTGTGACTAATACAGGGAGTACACAATAGAAACTTCAAATGACGCGCCATTGCCGCCACCTCAGCCGTTTAATAACCGCGAGACTAAAAGCCATCACAAAGTACCTTTGGTAGGGGCTTTCGCCAGGGCATTGAGTAACTGCTGCTTTCTGATCTTTTTTTTAACCTAATTCCATTGTTGTTTTATTTTCTAGAATCTCATTTGCGTTCAAAGCGCCTGCCAGCTAAATGGACAAGTGTCATTCACGAAACAAGTGCACAGCTTCGAGAAGCTTACGGAACGCCAAGCATCGAGCAATGATCAGTAAGCCATTCGTCAATTTTTTTGGTGGCAATCAGTCTTCTATTACTCGTAAGCACTCGGATGGAGAACAGAAGGCGATTCGTATTGCGCTGTCAATGGAAAACTAATTCTAAATTGGTACAAAAAAGGAGGAAAATATGAAGTATATATGAATATACATGATATACTACATATTAGGGTGTGTCATAAAACAAATTTACTTTGGAAGTATAACGTTTATTACATTCGTTCTCAGTATTCATCAACACCATTATAATTATAAAATTTCTTGGATACATACATATGTACATACTTGTATGTAGATTAGGGTGTATCAAAAAACCGAATATGCTTTTCGCTTGGTAATCTAAAAAATAGGTTCTTAAACACCTCTAAAACAGGCTCTCCAAGTATAAACTCTTAATTGTAACTAGAAGGTGCACCGTCTTACAGTTACCAAAGCTGGAGAGAGAAAATGAGTGAGCCCACTTTTGACCAAAAACAACAACGACTTTATGATTCAGAGTAGTGTTTGGAGATGTTTAAGCGCAATGAATCCAAGTTTATGCGTCGTTGGGGAATACGAACGCTCACTGTCGGGTGGCGACACACGCCCGCAGGATGGGGCTGACAGAACAAGAAGACTGCAGGAAATGTCTGGAGAAGGGCACAAGGGAAACAATGGAGGATGCACTTGTTCCGTATGCTTACGCTGTAGGCATCTGGGGTCCCCACCATATGATACATTGGAGGAGGTATTGATAGTAAGGCCGCAGTGTCTATTAAAATCCACGTCAAGCACAGGCATCCTAAAGAATGAGTACTCCTTTTGGTCCAAGAAAGCTGAACTCCATCTGCTTTATGTAACAATGAATAAAACTTGGCTCCATCATTTAACTCCAACATTCAATCGACAGTCATCCGAACGGACTGCACACGATGAACCCGCTCCAAAGCGTGGTAAAACGCAAATGTCTGCTTGCATGGTTATGGCGTCTGTATTCTGGGTTACGCATGGAATAGTTTTTTAATGTTTACCTTGAAAAGGAAAGAACCATCTACTATTGCATAGCGTTATTAAACCGTTTGTAGGATGAAATCGCCGAAAAACGCCAGCATTTGAAGGGAAAGAAAGTGTTGTTTCAAGAATACAATGCACCGTATCACAAGTCAGTGAAAAGGATGACAAAAATCCATGAACTCGACTTCGAATTGCTTCCGCATCCAACGTATCCTCCAGATCTAGTCGCCAGCGACTGTTTCCTCTTCTCATATTTCTAGATAATGTTCGCTGGGAAGAAATTTTCGTCGAATGAAGAGGTGATCGCCACTGAGAGAAAGAGAAGAAAAAATTGAGATCTCAAAACCCTATCAATAGATGGTATGCCATAATCGTGAACTACTCTATAAAACTGTCACTTTTAGCCGATCGAGGTGTAAGAAGAAATATTTTGTGTGTTGATTAATACTCAAATTTTAAATAATTAAAGAATCAGTTGCTAGGAAGGATAACTGAAGAAACTGAAACTCTTCGCTAAATCGAATTGTAAGTTTCGACAAACCAGCCAATTCGACTGGAGGTAAATTTTATATAAGAGGATAGACCAACAAATGTATATCCATTTTTTGAGAGGTTATTAGCTATATTATATTTTCATTACTAATTTGAAAAATGAAAAATCTTCAATATTGGATCGTTTCAAAAATGAAATCGGGGGAAACCGGCTCAATTTGAAGTAGAAGAATGTGCGTTTTCAGCAAGATAAAATAGCGTGTGACAAATCACAACACATTCTCTGAACCGCTACTTCTTCGTACCTCAGAATTCGAGATAAGACTTGAGGCAAATCGTACCTCAAATATGGTAGGTATCACCATAAGGGGTGCATATTCCTCGAAGACAGTTTCCTTTGAATAATAAATTAAGTCAAAAATGTTTTGTAGTTTCCTAATTTATTATTACTGATTTAAATTCATCACGGCGTGAGAAACATTGTCAACAAAACAGCAACCAATTTAGAGCTTCGAAGCCAATCTAATAAAAAGAGAATAATGACATGCCCTAATGTTCATTATATTGCCTGTAAGCAGAAGAAAAATCATTTCCAAATACACTTTGCATACACATGTAGTACATACAGTCATACATCCCGCCTAGAAGCACTCAAACAAGAAAAACAACAACGCAAAAGCACGAACAATTTAAAGCGAAGACCGCAAACTTCTTCAAAAAGCGGAAACGCAAGGATCTGCAAGACGAACGATCGGGGGTGTTGGGTTGGTAGGAAAATATTTCTGCGTTTCATTCGAATGTGGC
This sequence comes from Bactrocera tryoni, assembly GCF_016617805.1. Taxonomy (NCBI): domain Eukaryota; kingdom Metazoa; phylum Arthropoda; class Insecta; order Diptera; family Tephritidae; genus Bactrocera; species Bactrocera tryoni. Next base: position 41,580,441 of record NC_052503.1, read on the forward strand.
CATTGAACTTTTCACATACATACATACATGTATGTACACGCTTATTTTATTTTTGTCTTGCTGCTTTCGGCGCTTCGCCCCCTCGGATCACCACACAGCTCCGCACCTAATCTGTTTCGTTTAACTCGTGCGATTCGTGGTAATTTTACTGTTGCCGCGTTGGCGAACACAACAACAGATATGACAACAAATGGAAAATCAAAATAACGAGACCGCTTCGAAGGAGGCGGTTAACTAGCAGGTGCTAAAATACGCAGACGGCTCGGTGCGATTTCATTTTCCGACTTATAGAAAAGGCAATTTTTATATGCGCATAAATATGTACATACAGTGGCGAGGAAACCGTGCGGACTTTCAATGATTTAACATTTTATATACTATAACTATATTACTTTAGGTTCCCCGAACGTGAGAGGAGGCCCACTATCGTTAACAAACGCTGATGCTAGGCGAATAGTGAGACGGCTTACTAAAGCGGATAATAGAACACCGAAGAAGGCTGCAATCGCCGTAACTAAAACTTTCAGCTAATGGATTGCTCGCCGAGCTCTTCAGAGAATTGGTTTTGTGTTCGCCGTTAAATAGAAAAAATTTGCTCTTTCTAATAAAAATGTCAAGAAATGTCTAAAGTTTTGTAAGGAGCATCCATGGTCCATGAAAGACTGTTATCAGGTCAGACGAAACGAAAATCAATCGCTTCCAATCGGATGGCAAACTGCACCACTGGCGGCGCCCATATGTAACATCAGGCGAATGGACCGCTCGGAGAGCTCTTCAAAGAATTGGTTTTGTGGCCGCCGTTAAATAGAAGAAATCTGCTCTGTCTAATAAAAATATTAAGACACGTCTAAAGTTTTGTAGAGAACATGAGAAGATGAGAATTATGAAAAAAGAAGACTATTTCAGTTTTTTACAGTCAAATTTGTCGGACTTTATGGAAAGTGTGCTTATCCAGAGGAAGAGATTGTTTTTCAATAGGATAACGATTCGAAACCCATAGCCAAAATTGATACTCGCTGACACCAAAGTGAACGATTTCAACGCATCCAAAGACAAGCACAAAGTCCCGACCTTAACTTGATTGAGAATTTGTGGGCTACTGTACTTTTGTCAAGCAAAACTTTGTACTTACTTCTCTTTTGTTTTTTGTAAATGAACATCCGAACGGTTTTGCTCGCTTCTGTATGTATAGTACGGATTCACTCTTCTTGTTTGAATAAGCTCTCCGTCGAAAGGCCATACAATATATGAAGTTACCCACAAATTAACTGGGTGCCTCTTGCTCGCACTATAGAAAAGATTCAAAAAGTCATCGCTAATGGAAGAAGGTCAAAATTCACTGGCTCTGATAGAACTAATATTAAAATCCTTTGGCATGGCACTATTTCGCTAAGATAATCAACATGGCTCTTTTAACTAACCAATTAGAGCTCAAGCGGAAGGGTTGTACCTTAACTGACCCTTCCGATAACCGTCAAAAAAGAAGTATCAAACTATTTACGAATCCGGTCATGAGTAGGGATGACGTTACTTTCCACCTTTACACTCTACTTGGGCCTAATAATCAGACAGAATTCATTTTTCAGTTCACCCACCTTATATGCTGATGACTGCTGGATTACAATGTCGAGGCATTGGAATTGATGATATCAATTGAAAAGCACACAACTGATCAATCCGACCATTCTTGCTACTGCACTCTAAAAATCCTAAAACTTTGTCCGACAAAAAAGGTTGACCTTTCCGTAAGAATGGAATGAACAATCACAACAGTTTCGGTTAGATTTGTCAATTCGGCATTAAGAAACTCATAGAAGCTTTAAAAGAACTCTGCGGTAGCGTTGTTGAATAAGTAACCCGTGACTTAACCGATAGGGGGCTTGCAGAGTGACGACATCTAACATGACATTATGATCAGGAAACAACAAAATATTCATTTAATCCTTCGCAAGCTACCAGCCATTAGAAGAAAGACTCAATCTATCTCGTCATACTAAACGAACCCTCGTACAATTCCGTTAATATACAGTGAGTTCAAAAAGTGTTCACGTATAGTAAAAAATTCTGCATTGCAGCTGCCTATTAGAAAAATAACCATTCAAATGAAATTTTTTTTTACGAGAAGTAAAGTATATTTAATTAAAAACTCTTTAACATAAACAAGCACTTCATTCAATAATCTCTGGTGGCTATAATACATATAAAGTAATACAATTCATGTGAACAATATTTGAACTTACAGGTAAAGTGGCGATTAAAGTTCAATAACTAATAACTTGTGGGGCCGCCTTTGGCTTTTATGACTGCTTTAATACGGTCCGGCATAGAGTTGATTAGATTATCTAAAATTTCCGAAGAGAAACTGTTCCAAACTCGTTCAACTTGAGTCCAAAGTTCATCTATGGTTTTTGGTGTTTCTCTTTGAGCAATTAACCGTTTTTTAACAATCGCCCATAAATTTTCAATAGGATTCATATCGGGTGACTGAGCTGGCCACTCCATCACCCGAATTCCGTTATTTTCCAACCAAGATTTTGTAATGCGGGCGGTATGTTTAGGGTCATTGTCTTGCATGTATAACAAATCACCGGGTTCACATCCAAAAATCTCGAAACTAGGGATAAGTGAATCCTCTAGAATGCTAATATAGTCCGTAGCCCTCATTATTCCGTTAATTCGACGCAATTTTCCCACCTTTCCGCCACAGAAACAACCCCACACCATAAGCGAACCACCTCCGAATTTAAGTGTGCGCAGCATATTCCTATCCGTGGGACCGCATCGCTTGTCATACCATGTCCAAATGCGTCCATCTGAATTAATACGATTAATTTTCGTTTCGTCAGACCAAATTACTAATTTGAACTGTTCGTTTGTCCAATTTTTGTGTTCTTTTGCAAATTTCATCCTAGCTGCTTTGTTTTTCGCTGACATGTAAGGCTTTTTAATCATTGGTCTTGCACGCAAATTGGAACTTTTCAGCGAATTGCGAATGGTATTGTTGCATACTCTAGTGCCTAAAGATGAGAATAACACTTTGTTAGCCTCCACTGCGTTTTTAGTTGCATCAGTCATGATGAGACGCCGTAAAGTCCTTTCTGTTTCAGGAGTGAGCTTTTTAGGCCTGCCTAACTTTTTGGGTGGTGTGTTAATTTGATCTTGTTTTTTTATTTTACTGATCACACCAATTGATATTTTATGTTTTTGTGCAATCGCTCTAACTGAAAGCCCCTCCTTCAAGTCCGAACATACAGCTTTTCGCAAAATGAGGTTCAGTTTTTTAGTCATGTCTGAAAATTGAGCAGGCTTGATAAATGACCAATTTTTCGAACTTTAATTTTTGTTACAAACCTTAGAAAATGTGAAATCCGTCGCACAATAAAATTATTAAAAAATGCTGACAACTACTTTGTAATAACGGAACTATTTACATACCGAGTCACACCAGCTCAGAAAGTGTTCACGTGCACTAACGCATTTAAACGGTATTTATTCAAATTTAAGTAACCATGGTAACCAATCGTAGTGGGCTTTGAAGCCTAGAATGTCGATGCCATGTAACAGCAATAAATATTTCTTGAAGTGTTGCCATATTTGAATGAAATTCAATGAGAAAAGCAAAATGTGAATTACGTGAACACTTTTTGAACTGACTGTACTTATATGTATATCGTCCTCCAATATACCACCAAAACTATCGCATTGTATTGAATAATCGATTAACCGCTGGAACGAAAGTAGTATCATTACTATATCTATAAACAGCTGCTTTTCAGTGCTGCCTTTGTAATAAAAAAATGCACTATTGTTGGCAAAAAATATTGGGAGCACTTGTGTGAATACTTGACGCGTAAACATGAAAAAGAAATCGGTGAGGAATTCGCGAAAACATAATTAAATAAACAACTTTTTGTAAAATATGCACTTGTTGTCGATTAAGTAAAATGAGCACGGTAGAAGATAAAATGGAAGTATTGGCAAATAGTGTGCAACCAGAAGACAATCTCGTGGGACAAGTTAACGAAAATATCGCAGGGGATGAAGTGGAGGAAATACAATCAAATCTGCAGTTGCAAAGTGTTGCACAAGACGTGGTCATACCAAAGGTCGAACACCCAGTTGAAGAGCTAATTGAAGCGGTGCTGACACAAAAATCGATTGCAGGGCAGCAACTAGTTGAAACAGCTGTTGCAAACGAAAATGAAAAATCTAACCAAGGTTTAGCTATGAAGGCTGAAGTTGCTTTGGAAGCAACCGATAATCAGACAGACAATTCCGAAAATCTGAAACAAACGAATATTTCAACGCCACCGTCTACGGGGGGTACGCCAAGCTCACCATGCACACCCAGGTCACAAGTTGATAGCTTGTCACATATTGAATGCTTAGCGCAAATTGAGCGACAACGGCAAAATTACGAACAGCAACTGGAACAATTGCAGACTGCACTAGCGCAGAAAGATAACATGATAACACTGTACCAACGAGAGAATGCCATACTTGATAAGGAGAAAAATGCTGTAACTATAATTTTTTTTTTTTTCAAATTTCATGCACATTTTAAAAATTTTATTCATTACAGTTTCGAAAAGAAAAAGAGCTCGCAAATAAAGAGAAAGAATCAACGGTAATTAAGTTTGCTATGAAAGAGAAATTGTTGTTAGATGCCAAGAAGGAAAAGGAAACGGTTGAAAAGCAGCTTGCAGATGCCAAAAGGGAGGTGAAAAATGTGTCCGTCCGCTTTCAAGCGCTAAATGAAGAGAAATCTCGTATGTCCTACATAATTGATGAAAAGGTTTGAAATTTATAAAGAATTGAGGACACGTATTTAATATAATATTTCTTCAGTGTAACGAAGTGCGAAAATATCAACGCGAGTGTGAGAAACTAAAGACAGATTACTCTCATTTGGAATCGAAGCTTAAATACCATGCGAATAAATTAAACATTGAAATAGAACAAAGAATGGTGGGTAATCAATATACTAATTTGACTTAAGGTGATTTCCACATTTTTTATATTCAGGTTCTAGAAAGAAAGCTTGAGGAAGAACGGAATGCGCCTAATAAATTGGAAGAAAAGGCTAATGGTAAGTGGCCTAGTGACATACGAATTGTTCGAAATTATTATTATTTTCTTCATAATTTTAGAAAATCTCAAAATGGAGTTTGAGGCCAATACCATTTTACTAAAACATGAAATTAAAAGTAAAACAGATCAAATAGAGCATTTGCACAGGGAATTAAATAAATCAAAGGAGGAAGTTAAATCGCTACAAGAGCAATGTAGTAAAGAGATTTTGGAAGTAATTGTTGTTCAAATATTTATAGTAGTGTATGTATTTTTATAAGTGCATTGCTTTATTTTTATAGAGAACTGATCTCTGTACTGCGCTGCAGAAGCTGCAAGAGGAACACAATTCATTGCAAAACGCTTATAGCGAAGAAATGTTGATTTCAGCAAAATTGCGTTGTCAATTGGATGAGCTGCAGGTGCTAAAAACTCAAAATACTTTGTAAGCTTATTATACCTAATTATTTTTTTTATAAGAAAATGTATATATTTATTTTGAAATTTGTTTTCTATTTTAGAAACGAAGAAAAAATCACCACGCTCACTCAATCAGCTGATGAAATGAAAGAAAAATTACAAGATAACGAACAAGATTTATGTCAGTTGCGTGAAAGAGAAAGTGAGCTGTTAAGTATTAATAAGGAAATTAGTGAATCAATAGTTGCCTTACAAAACGAGATTTGTTTGCTAAAGTCTAAGGTGAGAAAAATTTTAACTAAAAAAGAGTAAAAAAATTATTGCCCCGGGTGAGGCTCGAACTCACGACCTTAAGATTATGAGACTTACGCGCTGCCTACTGCGCCACCGAGGCTGTACTCACTGTCTGTCAAACTGCATTGTTCTATCTTATACGCTATTATAATTAAGAATTAGAACTTCTGCTTATAAAGTAATCCAATTTCATTCCCATTTTCACCAGGTTCAAGGCGTTGGGGCAGAAAATGATATTTTAAAGAAAGAGAAGTTAGAGTATGATAGCAAGTATAACCAATTACTTGAGAGCTTGAAAAATGAGGCCGAGAAAAAACTGGAGGAAAGACAATTATTTGCAAAGCATCTTTCAGAAAAAACCAAGCTTTATGAAGTGACGAAAAGTAAACTGGAAAACGTTGAAGGCGATTTCGAAGCGACCAAGCATAAACATGCGACTGTTGTAAAGGTAAAATCGTACAAACTAAGAAATTTATTTTATAAAACATTAATGCCACATTTAATTTGTTCTAAAGGAACTGCAACGTGAATTACAAAAGTACAAAAAGTCTATGGCGCATGCAACCACTTCAGAAAATCATACTGCAAGTCAATATTGCGCGCAATGTAAGAGTATTTTGAGTAGAGCGGAAGCCAATGTGCCATTAACAAATGGGTTTGAGGAAAATGGAACTGCGTCAACAGCCAAGCAAAATCGCACGCATAGCCGTACCAGCAGTCAAAGTAGTCAACCGAGCACAAGTCGGCGGCCAAGCGAGACATCCGAGTCGGAAACAATGGCCAGCAGCGTCACGACTATACAACAAGATTTACAGGTAACTCTCATAATGTTATTTTTGCTTTTCGTAATATTAATAATCGTGCTTTAGGGTCCTTCCAAAAAACACTTAGTTGACCGCATACTACGACTGCAGCAAGCCTCAGCGCGACAAACGGAAAAAATAGATTTTTTGGAAAATCACACACTTTCTCTTGTTGCGGAGCTGCAGAAAAAGTCGAAAGTCGTACAGTATTATATGCTGCGCGATCAAGCAGGTGCACTTACCTCAACGAGAAGTGATCAAAACAAGTCTGAGTTGGCTAAATATGGCAATGGTGTAATGTCAGCTATATATAATGGCATTAAAGGCGACACCAAGAGTATGACATTAGAATTGTCACTGGAAATAAATAAGAAACTGCAGGCAGTACTAGAGGATACTTTGCTCAAAAATATAACTTTAAAGGTAGTTAAAATAGCATTTGAATAATATGGAATTTTTATTTTTAAATTTTTTTATGTTTTACAGGAAAATTTAGATGTATTAGGTTTGGAAGTGGATAACCTAACCAGAAAACTAAGGCTTATGGAGTCTAGAGAATGACACAGACCAATGTTTTAGATAAGCAGGATTGCGACATTCGTATATGAGCCACAAATCTATAAAATTGTTTTTAGTATTAGCTTAAATTATAACAATTCAAGCAGTCATTTGTAAAACTACATACATAGTTCAAATTAAATAACATTCCATTTTGTAAGGTAGTTTTATATACTTTCCAAAATGTGCATTTTGGTAGAATGTATGAACAAACAAAGTAATGCAAAGATAATATATTTATGAATAACAAAAATATAAAAAACTATATAATTGGGGAACTTTGAGCCTTTTTAAATATGAATTCTTTAGATCACCAAATCGACTAATTTCCTCACGCTGTTCATTAATAGTACATGTAGTATACTTTATAGGGTCTCCGAAGTTTCATTTTGAGGGTATAAAAGTAAACTTCCATTTCATTTTAGTGAAATTAGCAAGAAAACAAACGCTTCGATTTTATTTTAATAATTTCGAGTGGCAGCACCGTCAGCATTGAATGCGGGTGTGTTCAAGCATTTCAATAACGAAACAGCTGTTCGACATCACCGTGCAGGTATTTTAAACCATAATCACAACTTCCAATTATTGCTACTAAATTGTTAATATTTAATTTATTTATATAAATTAACACAAAGCAATGAGCGCAGTTAAATATATAGGACGTACAACCGATTTTCGTGGCAAGAGCCTGTGGGAGATTTTAGGCAATCTGCGTGACTATGGAGTTGGCCGGCTGATAATACGTAACAAGTTCCAACGATATGAAGAGCCTTGCTATATGCGCATACTTAAAGTGGAGGTTACACCACATGATGTGAGTAAAATTTCAAACAATTCTAACTTATGACCTTCTACTAAAGACCTTACAATTTATTTCATAGCCTGCTAAGGACCCTATACGTAAAGTGGCAGTAACAGTAGAAAAGACGTGGAGGGGTGTAATTAATCCAAAGCCAGTCACCATATACAGCACTAGCTATAAGCCTGACTACGAGTTAATACCCAAAGAAGAAGAATCAAAATACACGAACAATACCAAAAAGGTGTCCGAGCAAATATTAGCAAATAGGATTGAGTTTCCTCCACTGTTGCGCGAATTCATTCGGCAGGAAACTGGTGTGAAAGAGCCTTTAATGAAAGTCCATCATAAGGTGAACCACAATAAACTAACACGTTTGGCTAAAGAGGGTGAAAAGCCGACTATTGAATGTACAATGGGGCTAGGTACTCCAGCCAGTCCAAAGCTATATGAAGGCGTTTTATAAGTGCTATTTCTATGTCCTGCTTAACCGAAATATATTAAGTTGTTAAAAAATACTTGAATTTTAATTAAATTATTTTAATTCAATTTTATGTTTATTTATTCTTTGCATGAAATAATTAATACAGATGCAAGTATAGATATATGTAGTTCGGCAAATCGTTAAGATTAGAAATTAAGATTTTTATCTAACCATGATAAAACAATAATTAATACATATGTATATAAGTATGTATCTGATGAAAAAGCCTTTAAATTTCTCTATTCATTTATTGTTTTCTTAATTTCGCGCTTACTTTATTACTCTTTTGAGGCCAACTTCTCTTTGAACCATGACTTGGTCCATGTCCTATTTTATTAGCAGATGCTGAATTTTTCTGAACCTGCCTTTCAGGAAAATTTTGATAGTCAAAAGACTCATCATCCTCATCAAAATTATCTTCGATGCTACATTGGTTTTGATTAAAAGATCCATTGCTGGTTGATCCTCCAGCTTCAGCTTCTTGCAAGGCTATTCTTTCTTTCTCCCGTTGTTTAGCTTCTTCTGGCGACATTCCTTGCTCTATGCGCTCTCTAATCCTTTTCTTTTGACCAGCTGTCCAATATACATGGTTACATTCACTTGCAGTCTTCGCGTTACGCACGAACTTCTCTTCTTCTGCTTCAGGAATAAGTATGTAATCTGGTAAGTAGCTGGTACTTTGGATATTACAAGGTCTAGGGGAAATTACTCCCCGCCATACTTTTTCCACAGTAACGGGGATTCTTATTTTGTTTACATTTTTTGGATTGTCGGGATGTTTTATCTGTTCACAGAGAAAAAGTAAGCAAACTCGTCGTTTATTAGAAGCAACTTACTGATTTTGATGTCATATCAACAGTTAGTATACGCATATAACTAGGATGTTCTTCATCCTGCTGAAAGGAGCCACGAACTATTAGCCGGCCAACGCCATGGTTTGGTAAATTCTCCAACAGTTGCCAAAGTGGTTTTCCACCATAATGTGGTTTTGGGTGACCCTTTCGTTTATTCTTTTTTCCCATTTGCAACAACTTTTATGAACACTTTCAAACAAAACAATGGTATTGTGTATCAAACAATTGTATGAAAAAGAGTACTTATGTGCTTCGAATTTTATTTTTTATGTATCTGTATATCCGCAAAAAGTCGATAAATGGTATATCGAGGTTGTTTATATTATTTTAAAATAAACAAAATAAACAAATCCACATTTCATAGCAAAACTAAGTAATTTAGTTTCGAAAATCTCTAAATAAATAGGTATTACAGAAATTAGTTTATCTATGAGACAAAGCTCATACGTTTATATGAAATTGATATGAGTTCTAAGTATTATCGATTATAGTCGGAATATTTGAATTGTTTAAAGGTGAAAACGCAGCAAGCCGTGTGGGAACAACACATTCAAAGCTTATTTCGGAATCAATACTGATATGAATATTCAAATGTATTCAGGGCCGACCCGCCTACATATGCAAGTTAGGCAATTGCTTAGGGCGCAAGAATTATCTAACCGTATTTTTGCTAATTTTCTTTACATATTTTATTTGTTTGTTTATTTATTTAATCAGCAAATTTTTATTTTTTATGAACGATGTTTCCAAATTAACCCAGATATTCTTCTTCTTTATTGGCGTAGACACCGCTTATGCGGTTATAGCTGAGTTTACAAAGCGTGCTAGTTGTTCTTGTTGTTGTAACGGGTACCTAATCCCTGTTAGGATGGTACGGATTAGCTAAGTTGTCGTCCACGTCATCCAACGGAAGTCCCAAGAAACGTGCTGTTTCGACGGGGTCGGACCAAAGAGAGAAGTGTGTCAGATGAGTGGGGTTGGTGGGGCAGGCAAAAAGGTGGCCAGTGTCATGCGGAGACTCATTGCACGCAGGATATATTTGTATATGTCGGGGTCTATTCTGGATAAGTAGGAGTTTCACCTTCTTCGGCAACCCGAACACCAGCCGATTCTACGTAGGAGCGGGAATTGACCCAGTTTTTACGCGCCAAGGCTTGTTATTTAGAGATTTAAACCCCTTTAAATGAATTGGAGGTTCCAGGTGTAGCCAGGTACTTCTCCACATAGTCTTTCCAACGGAGTGGAAGTACCCGCTAGCCCGTTGGAAACACCAGGTGGAGAAAGACGTAGGTACACTTGGAATCTGCAATTGACGTCAAGCAGCGGGAAAGAAGAACGATTACTACGAACGTAAACTCGGCTATAACCGCGTAAGTCGGTTGAAACAACATAGTACATATATTTTGAATATTTAAGGCTTTTCTGTTAAAGACTAGCTTCAGTGATGCCAGAAATCTGCTTAGGCGACTTATTAAACTTTAGTTAGTTTACTTGAAACGGAAGTTGTGAGATCCAAGGTGAGTCAATCTTATCCTCGCAAAAGTGGAAAAGTCAAAAAGGAAGTGTTGAGATGATTCTACCTTGATTTCTTCCAAAGAATATCGACAAGCAATGGGGTACCATGACCGGTTTTACGGCCATACGTCGGAGCAGAAAGAGTTTGCGTCCGCATAAGTGGTGTTACAATACATTGGTTTGGAAGAATAAAACTAGAGTTGATAGATAGCTTCCGTCAGAAGACTGTTCCGCCATAAGTTTTGACCTATTTGCAAAATGCTTACTTGCCAAGTCCCACTTTATAGGTATTTCCATATGTGGCTCCGAATTGAATACATTCTGAGTTGGAGATATCGCTTGAACCTTCAGTATTTTAAAAAAACTCTTGTTTCAGCATACTACATTCATACATATGTATTTAGAGAAGGTTTATGAGAGACTGAAATTCACCTTATTAGTAACTACCTTGCCTATTGGCTTAGGTGATAACTGCACACCCATTTTTAATATTTTCCTAGATTTTGTGCACCAATCCTTAAAATAAAAACTGGAGCTTGGTATCTTTATTTCATTTATTTTGGTTTTCAAGGTTCCCTACACCATCCTGGTGTACTACAAAAAGCATGCACCTTTTTACATACCATCATTACGGCCATGTGTCTCATATTGTATTTCTTGACCGTGTGCAGTAGTTTCAATGTCATACGACGAGTCATCGCCTTCAGCACTAGGCGGATCGTGATTGGTGCTCTCGTGCAAACCGATGGTGGCGTGCGCAGCCGCCTTGGATGCATTCACCTGAGCTTCGGCGGCAGACGATGCGGCTTTCAATGTCGCCTCCTTGGTGGCCTCGTAATCGATACGGGCCTGCTTCAGTTGCTCCTCCACCTGCTCCACACGCGATTTCGCCTGACCGACCATTGACGATTGTGAAGCCAACTGATTGGCCACCTCACTTGTTGCTTGCTCGGCCTGTTCCGCCAGCGATTTCGCATTATTCACCGCCGCTATCAGCACAGAAACATGATGATTGGCAGATTGCGCTGTTTGCTGTGCCAACTGCGCCGCGATCTTTGCAGATTTCAATTGTTCTAGCTCGCGCGACAGTGAGCGCTGCGATTCCGCTGCCTGTTGCTCCAATTCCTGCAAAATCACTTTCTTTCCGGCCAGCGCAGCCTGCGCAGTGGCAGCCGCTTGCGAGGCAGCCTGCGCTAGCGTGTTTTTGGCTATGAAAGCAGCCTGTTTAGCGGCGGCGTGTTGATTGGCCACCGCAGTGTATGCCTGATTGGCTGAGCCTTGCGCGATGGAGCGCAGACCACTGCCAATGCTGTAGCCGGACTTGCTGCCAACGCTCTTACTGCCACCACCGCCTCCACCATGTGAATGCACACTCGGCAGCGACGGCTTGTACTCGTAATAAGGACCACTGGGCGCCTCATGAGACGGACCCGACGGCAGTTCATGTGGATGCAGTGAGTTGCTGTTCTCGTAAAATCCATGTGCTGGCGCATGCGGCGGTCCAGCTGGCTGCTTGTAGATATAGCCGCTGCGTTTATTGAGACGTCCAATTGCGGTGGAACAACTGAGCGCTGCGCAAAGAAACACCAAACCAGAGTCAGAGTCAGAGCGTTTGCAAATGTTTGAATACCTACCCAATAGTAGTAGCGGCACGGTGAGTGTGTTTGCTAGGTTGCACTTGATCATGTTTGCTGCAAATTCAGTAATGAGCTTTCGAATATCCTGCACATTGATTTTATACACAGCAAATGGCTTGTAAACACCTGCAAAAACAATGCGCACACACATAGTAAACAAACACATGAGGAATTTCTTGTGGCACGTGTCGGTGGGAGGTCGCACAGCGGCGGCGGCGGCGTGCAGCCACTTGTAACGGCCACAAAATGCGGTATGAGCGCAATTTTGTCCAACGGCGGCTACTTTGTTTGTTGCCAAGTTTATTAGTTGGCCGCTTGCTTGCTTGCCTAGGTGTAAAGCAATGCGGCACTGGCCAATCAAATGTGTGCGTGTGCGTGTGTGTGCTCATTACTTTGTGCTCTTATGTTACTTTTCACAAAGGTATTTAGTGGACGCGTTTATTCTTTTTACTTGTAAGTTTTGGTTTTACTACACTCGTTTCGCTTAGTTTCGACCACACATTGTGGCATAAAGCGCTTTTGAGGAAGTGAAATTTCCAACTGGCATTTATCACGCTTGCTGCTGCTCAGGTATTACGGGCATATGGGCTCAGGTGAGGTTGTGTTGTGTTGTGATTAAAAATAGTAAAAGAAATTTAATGAGCTGTTGCATATGGTCAGTTAATAAAAGCGCAATATAAAATATTGAGAAAAGCAATCAAAAGCGGCAAATTTCGCAAGCGCGCTTTTCCAACGCCAATAAAATCATAAACAGATGCAACCAGGCACCATCTGCTTTGGCAGCCGTAAATACTAGGTTATATAATCTTTCATTAAATTCACAAATTTTTATTTTTTCAATTCCTGTTCCGCTGTGCAGTGACCCAGTTCTCCTAGAAAAGTCAAACTTCTTAAACAAATTCCTACATAACCCTGAAAGACTTTTATACTTTTACTTTTATGCTACACAGGGTTTGTCCGAAAAGTAATAGAACTGATTTTCTTCCGCCGCGACTGTACTTCGGAGCGTGCGCGCACCGACTGGATTCGGTAGAGAGCGTTCCTAGCTAACGAACGTTCCTGCCGTAAAGATTGGTTCAATAATTTTTTTAAATCGACACAAACCCTGTATACCTTTACTTCGTTATGCGGACAAATTAGCAAAAACATTTCAGTTTTTCAATCTTGTCAATTACATAACAAGTCAATGGAAACGTCACCGACCTTCCACAGTATAACACACTATTTTGGTAAAATTCGTTTTTATTTAATATAGTTTCCTTCAAGCGTGATATACTGATTATAGCGACCATCCAAATATTCAATACCATTTTGGTATTACGATGTGTCCTTTGCTTCAAAATAGGCATCAGTTTCGTTGATCCATTCGACGAAAATTTATTCCCAGCGAACATTCTTTTCAGATCTGAGAACAGGAAATAGCCGCTCTGGATCATATCTGGATAATACGGTAAATGCGGAAGCAATTGGTCAGAAATTTTCAAGAAACTTTTCGCGGCATAACCGAATTTAGCAACATGCATTCGAGATTTATCTATTACCGTTTACATTATTTTGTATTCGGTCCATTCGAGAGAATTAAAACCTGTGGTATAAGTGGCGGTTTGAGATTCTCGTTTTCGGTTGCTATTCATATACCTATAACTCATATAAAACAAGTAAAATATTATTATCATATACTTCCTGATTTCTTATGAACCATTTGTCCCTAAAAGTGTTAACCAATTTCATCCATTTTTGGCGCCATTTATACTAAGCTTAAGAAATCAGGTGCACTAAAGTACCTAGATTGGTAGATAGATAAATAAATGAGGATTACACCGGGACCTAAGGTCTGTTGTGCCCTCTCCTAAGTCACAACTACTCACATAGCCCCAGGATATTGATAAATTCCAATATACTGCTAGGTAATATTGTGGCGTTGTGATCTCTATTTGGAAACATGGACACTCTTTAATCCTTACGGGACACCTTCTTTATGGTATGGGTACCAACTGCAATGAAACGTCTTATAATGTTGGTGGATGCTGAGGAGCGGGCGAGCTCATCAGCAAGTTCATTTCAGGTTATACCTTTGTGACCGAGCACCCAGATTAGGTGCATTTGGTTACGATCTGATAGACTGTTTAGCCGTTCTATACACTCCTACACCAGTAGCCAGTTAATTTAATACCATTTTCTCAGAGTGACACTATCTTTTCCTTGATTTAGCGACATGTCTAAATTTTTAATCAGGTCATAGATAAGCCCTAAGACTCAGAGGATTTCGTATAATCAGCGTCAATTAGTAAATTTTTATAATAACTACGCCTGTATTCATTTCAAAAACCGCAATTTAAGGTAGTATTTTAATATTGAATTATTCTCCCCTAAACATTTTTATAAATACGTGCAAAGGTTTTATCATATATTTCTATTAAAATTAATTTACTTTTGTTCAAAAGCTTTTTTTAAAATTTGCGGTTTTCAATGAGGAAATATTTTTTTTGTACATATATGATCTTTTAGATAGTTACTCGACATTGTTTGTTGCTTGTTTTTTATTTCATAATAAACTAATTTACTCCGCGAATTTATTACCAAAATATGGGTTCGGTTCGCGCGACACACGACGCGCTACGTCCAATATTCGGTCGATATAATCGCCCAGCATAGTCGATAATTCAAGCGACCATGGATCTATTTCGCAAAGCGTTTACCCTAGCGAATAATAGCACAGTGCGCACAGAAGACGCTATTGCTGTTACGGAGTAGAGTAGCAAAGAAGACCCGAATGAGTCCATCCATCCATCCACGCACAACAATTGTGGCTGTGTCCATCCAATTTACGGAAGATTTTATGTAAGCCCTAGGCTTAGGGGCTTACAAAATCCAACTTGTGCAAGAGTTGAAGCCGAATGACGATCAAGCGTGATGGCTAGTGATCCCTACTTTAGCTAGAAAATTTTGTTCAGCGATGGAACTCACTGATGATAATCCACAAGCAACTGTTAAATCCTCAAAAATTATGTGGTGTGCTCAATGGGCAGATGAGTCCATATTTCTTCAATAATGTTACTACAGGCAATGGGGAACGCTATAGAGCCATTATCATTGACTTTTTCGTGCTATAATTGGATATTGTTGATTTGGACGACTATTGTCTACAATCAATTCATTAAAGGAATGTTCCAGGTTTGCATCGTTGACTCCAAGATCGTGCGAATTAGCACAGCTAGGCTATTATTTGTGGGATTATGTGAAGTCGATTGTCTTTGCGGATTTGACAACGATGATTGACGCCTTGGAAGAGAGTATTCGGTGCTTCATCGCTGGTATTACGCCCTACCAGCTGCAAAAAGTGGTCGAAAATTAAGTCTCCTGGAATATATTTGCGCCAGTCACCCTCATATATGTACATCTGTATGTTTATTGGAGATGAAAATTTGAAAAAAGTGATTCAATTCGAGGTTCCCTACCTTTTTAAAGAAAAAACCCGAAAACTTCAAATTTAATGGGGAATGTTTATTATGATTCCAAAGTAAATTTTTTGGCATTAATTTTTTTTTTAATATTTTCTTTTTCAAATGTTGGCCGTGGCTACGTCTCAGATGGTCTATCCGTTGAGTCCAATTTTCGATGACTCGTTCGAACATTTCGACTGGTAACTGGCGAATGACACGCGTGGTGTTTTGCTCCAAGGCCTGAATCCAAACGGGATTGTCCGCATAGACTTTACAATTTACATATCCTCACAGGAAAAGTTGTAACGGTGTGATATTACACATGATTGGTGGTCAATCGACCTGCCCAAAGCTTAGAATTATCAGCTCACCAAAGGGTTTTCTCAATCTATCCAAGGATTTATGCGGTGTTTAGGAAATGGCTCCGTGTTGTTGAAACCAAATGTCGCCGAGATCGCGAGCTATAATTTCAGGCAAATAGTCGGTTACGTTCCCAGTGGCATCATTTTGAAGAAATATGCATCGTTGATTCCACGGGCCCACAAACCACACCAAACCGTTGTTTTTTCTGGATGAAATAGCAGTTCTTGAATCTCTTCAGGTTGCTCTTCGTCCCAAATGCAGCAACTTAGCTTCTAAACAATTGAGTCAGAAATGGTCTTCATCGCTGAACAAAATTTGGTTCGAAAATTTTAGATCTTCTTGGAACTTTTCAAGAGCCCATATGTCAGTCCGAGTTGCTGCGAATGGCGCTGAATCGATTCTCCACGGTCTTCGTGCATACTCCCAGCTACGGCTGCTATATTGTCTTCACTACGTGCTAGACGTGGTCTATTCGGTCGAATATTATCCAATAATTAATTATGAGTCTCAAGATGGGACATTGCGAAGGGCATGCTCAGTAGGCCGATGGGAGAAATGGGTTGACAACCACGCCTCCTTCTCATGTTGCAAACTTTCAAATTCCATAAGACTCTTCACATTCCAGTATTCAAACCGAAATCGTACTATAAGTAGGCCGATAATGTTGACCATAGGTGGAGTGAAGCGCGCGTAACGCATTCTTTACAGATTGTTAATTTTCGTAATAAAGTTAAACGATTTGCAAACGTTGTTCAGGCGAAAGCCCTTCCATGGTGAAATGCCAAGCAATATTTAATAAAAATAACATGACAGCTTGAGACGACTCACGCGTAATCTTTCCAAGAAAGGCTATTGAAAAAAACCTCTACTTAGATCACCCCTTATTTTATTCATGGGTTTGAAAGGCAAGAAGTTATACAATTTTATGACAACCTCAGCTTTTCTCCATCGAAACTCAAGAGCCACAGTTCATATAAATTTATTATAAATATTTTATTTTATTAAAGTTTATAAAAGTTGTGACATTCGCGTGTCGTACAAGTAGTTAAATATAATAATTTAAAAGTGTTGAAAAGTGGTCGTAGCAACCGTATTTCGCGCAAAGCGCAGTCAAATAATTTAACAAATGTAGAAGAAGGCAATAAATATTTACACATAATAAGGAAAACAAAAACAATAATTGACAAAAACAAACAGTCGCACTGGAGAGCACTTAAATACTTATGTGCCTACACTTACAACACTAACAAAAATAAATAATATCATTATCATATACTCATACTCGTCGTATTACTCAAAAATAATGGCTTATCGAAAGTGAAAGTGGAACACATCTCGGTCTTGCGACTGACAGCTGTGATAGGCTGTTGTGGTTGGCCGCACAGGCGTCGCCGCAGCTGGTGCCACCACTCATTTATAGTATTGCGTAATTTGGCGAATCCAGTCCAAGTAGTGCGAAACGCGCACATACACACCGGGCACATTGGCTTGACCGCAACCGATGCCCCAGGACACAACACCGACCACATTCCAGATGCCGTTGCGTTCGCACACCAATGGGCCGCCACCGTCACCTTTGCATGCATCCTTGCCCTCTTCGCCGCCAGCGCAAACGAAACCGGGATTGAGTTTGTAATTGTAGCCGAGACGAGTTTGGCGCAATTGCGATTCGCATTGGTGATGAGATAAAATTGGAACATCGACCTCTTTCAGAATATTCTGGTATTTGCCGTGATCGCCGAAAGCATCTTTACCCCAGCCAGTGGTCCAGCAGCGGGAGCCGGTGAAGTCGGAAAATTTGTCAGGCAAACAAGCTGGACTGATGTGTGGGTTCTTGGTGAAGTCAACAGGGATGATCCAGTTTCAGTAGGGCCAAATCATTGTCCAAAGTACCAGCGTAGTATTCGGGATGAATATGTACTGAGACCACATCACGTTCGATGTATGGGAAGAATTCGACATCGTGGTTAACATCCCATTCACCTAGACGAGCGCGCAAGTCGAAACCGTTTTGCCTATAGTTTAGAAAAGAAAACAGGTTAATTAAATGTTAAGCCTTTTGATGATTTACTAAAACTTACGATTTAATGCAATGAGCCGCAGTGATTACGTGTTGTGCATCGATCAGTGTGCCGCCGCAAGCGTAAATCGATTCTTTGGGATCCTTCTTTAAGATGGCCACGTGCCATGGATATTCGCCGAACTCACTGTCGCCATCGATGTATGATGGGTTCTTGATACGGCCAGTGATGCCAGCAGCGTTGCGTGTACCACAGCGACCAAGTTGTTGTTGTGGGGCTGGACGTAATGGACGACGGCAGCAGACTTCGTTGACGCGGCAAGTCTTCTCAACTGGACGATTGCCATAATAAGCGCGCTAGTAGTAAAGTAAACTAGTTAATATACATACATATACTTATGACATAACACACAAAGAAATATATCAGTTTTATTAATATGACTCTGTCTCTAACATCTCCGTTTTCGGATTTCCGCTTTTACCTGTTCTGCCTTTACCGTTCGCGCCAATACACTTTCTCTACGTTCCGCAGCTTCCTCATGTTCAACCACATCGCGACGTCGCCGATCACGTGGAAATGTCACATAGTCGCTACCTTCAGCCGCACCAGGCGCTTGTGTGGGTATTGGTCGTAAGCTTTGCTCATAACGCAGGCTTTTACCTCTACGATTGTCCAATGCATTCAAATGATGCTGCTTACTGCTGTGCTCAACTGGCCCTCTGAAGGCCACACTGAGATTGGAACTACGTTCTTCGTATTCATTGTAATGCCCACCGGCGAAAATCTCACCACCATGTCCGCTAGAGCCATAACCGATGGAGTAATCAGGATGCGTTGAAGAGCCGCCGTAATAATTCGCGCCATGACCGCTTGCACCAAATCCGCTGGGAATTGGTCCGCCAAAATGAGCGGAGCCGTGGTTACTAACGCCGGGACCACTTGAAATTGAAGCGCCAAAATGAGCGGCGCCGTGACCACTAGCGCCGAAGCCGCTTGGAATCGTACCACCAAAATGCGCGCCACCGGTGGTTGGATAGGATGCATGTCCAGCAACAGCAGAAGGCCCAGGATAGAAGTTTGCTGAGGAGGTTGTGCCAAAAGATGTATGCTGTGTGGCGAAATGTTGCTGTTGGTGGAGGAACCCGGTATTAATTATAGTGCTTGCCGGTGCCGTTACTGTGCTGTGATGCTCGTAAATCGGTTTGCTTGGTATCACATCGAGAATAGTGGCACTGGGCAGTGAGGCGTCATATATGGGGCCAGGCGCGGTAACAGCATGCGGATGTGAATGATGATCATGCTCAAAATTACTGTAATGATCGTGATGATGATAATGTGTGTTGTGAATGTATTCAGGCTTTGACTTGAATAATTCACTGACTTTTTGAAATATGTTCGCATTTGGTGTGACATGAAGATTAACTAAGGGCTTCACGACTTTATCTCCGAACTCGGTTTTCTGCACCTGTACGGAGACCAATGGATTTACATTTAGAAGACCTAAATTCAAGCCATTCGGTCCAATCGAACCGAAGTGCGGATTCGGTGCTGGATAAAAGTCGCCTTGTGGATTTGCGGGATAACCACCACCACCGGTGGGGTAAGGCAATCCAAATGATACACCATATGTGGGAAGAATTTTACGCTTTATGAGCTCGATGGCTGCCAGATCGGGTATGCCAGTGCGCTATACATGGTAGATGTTTTTGGGGAGGGATAAGTGAAAAATAGGAAATGAGTAAAATGGTAAGGGGTTTAGAGCGGATGGCGCGTGTGTGAGGTTTTTGTTTTGGCATGCTTAGTACGCGTGCGACTTGCAACCGAATGGAATGAATGCTTTGGCAGTGCAGTTAGAGATGGAGAGTTTTTAGTGTGATTAGTTACATTGAGAGCGCGTCAAGAAATGTTGAAACCACAAGATTTAATTTTATTCATTTTCATAAGTCTCAAAGTATCCAATTTGTTTGCGACCAATTTGAACTATGTATATATTTTTAAGTCGGCTGGTTTGTTTGCTGGGGACGTGTATCGCGCAACGCGTAATATGGTTCATGAATGTGCTTGTGGAACGTAGTAGAGTGATGCGGCTTTAACCTGTGCTGCCAATTAGTTTGTTATACATTTTTGTTTATTTTTGCGGATTTTTAGAGACGAAATTAATCGGGTTACAATTATCAAAACAACATAAAGGTATTAGTAAAATTGGACTTTCTGTTACACTTACCCCTTCAGCATCCAGCGGTAGATCGGCTGCACCATCGTCGGACTGCTTATCTTCGGCCGTCGCCTGACGTTTGCTGCGTTTACTTTCCTCATCTTTCTGTTCTTTCTTTTCTTCCTTTTTATCGTCAGTTGCGCTAACGGTCGCATTTGTTGCAGTTTCATCACCCAGAGCTTCAATGTCTTTACCCAAATTACGCGGATCGATGGCCAAAATCAAATCTTCTTTGCGTCCAATACGATCGGCAGCAGGGCATTGATTAAATGGCACACACTGACAATCCACGATTTGTTGACGTGACGTATCATATCCACCTTGGTATTGACCACCCAAACTGTTGCCGATGCCGTTGTAACCGGCCGAAGTACCAATGCCGCCAAAGTTTTGTAACTCTTTCTTATAATAGTCGGGATTCTGACTGTGGTAGCTGCCGCTGGCCTGTCCGAAGTTGTTGGACTGTCCAAAATTGCTCGATTGGCCGAAATTAGTGGATTGTGCAAATCCGCTCTGTCCGAAACCGCTAGCGCCAGCATTTTGTTCGTAAATACCACCTTGACCACCAGATATACCAGTTGGTTCGTATACGCCTTGTGCGCCAGCATTACCAAAACCTCCTGTAGGTTTGTAAAGGTCAGTATTGGGTTTCTCGTAGTTGCCGAAACTGTTAGCTGCCGCCTGTGAGAGCAAACCACCTTGTGAAGCACCATTATAACCGGCATTAAATGCATTCGATTCGGTGAAGCCACCTTGTGTTTGTGGTGTGAAGGAAGCCGATGATTGTGCAAGAGCCGAAAAGTCGGTGTTGATCGATTGGCCAGCGCCAATTGGTATGGGTACTGTAGGCACCTTAGCGCTAGCTTCACCGCCCTCGACATGGTGGAAATGGTGGTGTACATGCTGTTGCAAGCCACCGGCAGGCGCTGACACAGGTATGGCATTCAAGTTACCAACAACTACTTTCGAAGACGAAGCTGAAGAGGCCGAAGATGATTGATGTGCATAGAAATTTGTTTGGGAGGAACCAGAAGCCTGAATTTTCTCACCGATGGGATTTTCAAAGGCATACGGTGGTGGTGGTGCATCGGAATTACCAGTATATACTGGACCTGGTGGTTTACTGCCATAAATAATAGCGCCAGGTGGAGGTTTGTTAAAGGTATTTGGACCTGTCGTGCCAATTGCTGATGGTGGTGGATTTTCCAAATATGGGCCGTTATATACCGGACCGCCAGGACCCGACGGACGGAAAGGTGGTTTGTAAGCGCCTTCATAACCTACCTTACGTGGTGGTCCAAAAGAGTTCAAAGACGATGGGGGTGGTGGTGGAGGACGGCTGTTGAAGTGACCGGGTGGTGGCATAGGTCTGGCCGGTCCATATGGACCGCCACCAAATGATGATGGTGGTGGACCTTGTGCGTAGATGGATTTGAGTAGTAAGGACGCTTCTCTTCAACATCACAACTCATTAAACCCAGTCCGCAAAGCTTATCGCGTATAAGATTGCGTGCTTGCAAATCGTCACCTTGTTGCAACGCTTGATCGTGGCATACGCATATATAAAATACGTCATTCGTCGTGAGTATTGATAATTTGATCGATAATGGCATTGATGTCGGTATTCGTGTCGTTGCTGTAGATCGCTTCATGCACACCATAATTACGACCCTGTACCTCTACGGGCTGCACTGCAGCGGCATCTGTTTTCTCAGACTCCGCTGAGCGTCTGCTGAGCATTGACTCCTTCGTGGGTTCCCAGCCGCCACCCCAAGTTGATTCCTCAGCGTTGCTGAGAGCAGAGCCTGCCAGCAGTATGGCGGCCATAAAAGCCAAATGATGTGTTAATCTCATAGTGCAGGCGTCTGTGCTGTAAAAGTGTAAAAATAATAAATAAACGCGTGATTAGTGATTGCGGCAAACGGCAATGAGGTAACAACTGAAATGTTTCACAAGTTCAATGATTTTTACTACTCGTTCGCTGCTCACGCGTTTACCGTGCGCCTAGTGTGTTAATTAACCTAAATATTAATGATGGCGCTAGACAGATTTGTGGTCATTGTGCCACTTTGCAGCCGCGGCTTTTGCTTTTGTTGTCGCGCTTTCGTAAAGATCAACAATAAATATTGTAAAAGCATTGCGGCAATTGCCAGCAACCGGTTTGCCGGCTCTCTGCCATTGCTGCGGAGAGCTTAGCGCTCAGAGCGGCACAGCACTGGCAGTGAGTCACGCTTGAGGTAGCAATTGCTTGTGCGCGCTGTGGACGAAGTAAGGCGCGAAAGACTTTTACTTTCGTTTTAAGGTCGTTAGCTTGAAACGAAAAAAGAAACACAACAACAGCAAGAAATTAACTGGTGTGATGTTGCAAGTCGCAAAAGTGGAGTGCGGATGTACACCAGGTGCGAAGGCGCCGCTGTGCATTTCGTGTGTATTATATTTACTCTTAGTGTAAACCGCTCGGACTGATGTAAGCGCTTAGGCTTGGCGCGGGAAGTCATTTGCATAATAAAAAAAGAAAACATGAACTTTTTTGCAAAACACAGGATTTAAATTACAAATACAAAATGTACCTAACGAGAACTTGATCCCGATCGTTCAGTTTGTATGACAGCTATATCTAAAATTTATTTGAAAAGGTTCTCCGAATAATGCACCGTTACCTTAGATAATAACCCATTCCAAATTTCGTGAAGATATCTCGTCAAATGAAAAAGATTCCCATACAAGCACTTGATTTCGATCGTTCAGTTTGTATGGCAGCTATAGGCTATAGTGGTTCCATATCGGGGGTGCCAACAAATGGGCAGTTTCTTGAAGCGAAATGAGCGTTTGCAAATTCTCAGAACGATATCTCAAAAACTGAGGGACAAGTTCGCGTATATGTGTACTGACAGGCAGACAAATCGACATGGCTAAATCAATCCAGCCGACTTTACTTTCTGGGTGTTACAGTCGGTACACTGCCTTGCGAGTTTTACAATAAATAAAAATATCGAACAAAGAATTTGTCTAAAATTTTGTACTTCTAACTAAATTTCGTGTGCGGAATCGTTGCGAATGCGGGAAAAGGCTTCAGTTCCATCAAAAACACAAGCCTAGGAGTGGTACAAAGCCTTTAAAGACTGTCGATAGAGATGTCTCGTTCTGGACGTAGGCCTTTCTCAGGCAGCTCTGGAAACCAAATGGTTGATAGTGGAGTAGTTATAGATACCATTCCTGTCCTTCAAATTACTGGGACCAGACGGTTTATTGCCGTCTCAGAGTTACCTAAAAGTCTGGTTACTAACCATTCTTAAATGAGCGCTGCAGATAAACTATATTCGCTCGTTATGAAAGAAAGTCAAGGTGCCATAAGCTCCAAATAAATACAAAGCCATTAGTCTTTTCTGATTCTTCTTAAAAACCTTCCAGGCCATTCAGCCTTAAGTTTTGGACATCTGTGAAGCTGTTGAAGAGATGCCTCATTCTGGACGTCCTTCGATCTCTTCAAACTGATGAAAATAGTAAAAAAAATGAAGGATACCGTTCGAATGGTTTTAGTGGATATTTTGGGTTTGAAACGCGTTCTTGCTCGATTCGTTCCGATAAAACTGAATTTTTTTCAAAAAGGGTACCTTAAACAGGTCTCTTTAGACATGCTTGATTGTGAGAATTAGAATCCCACATTCATGAAGAGCCGTGATAACTGCCGATGAGTCATGCAAGCAAGTCAACATTCACCGGAATGGCACCCGTTTTCAGTCGATTGTAGAGATCAAACAATAGTATTCACTGAAGGAGCTGAATTCCATCCCAAAAAGTGGTTAGGAAAAGTGTTTCGAGAACTGGAAAAATCGTTGGCATATTTGGAAAAAATGTATTTTTCTAAGTTGGTAGGACTGTCTTTTGAAATTTCGATGAGTTAAAAAATTTCAATTTTTACTTTTATTCATAAATGTGGGAACCCTTTATAAGCCAATTTGACACAGATTTCTAAGTTTTTAATTTTCAAAGAAAAACTAAAACCAAAATGCTTTTCCACTAATCGTTGCAAAATAGTATTGGCAGTTAAAACTTTGTGAAAAAAATCATGCCTTTGTCGGGTTCCATTTAGAGTCGAAATTTGCATTAAAATTATGTATTTCCTAATCACTTGGACAACTAAAACCTTTTAAGTCTATTTATGTCAAATTATGACAACTGTGTCCATATATTTCATAATTCCACTTTGGCTGCCAGCAAATAAGAAAAATATACAAAAAAATTTGAAAATATTTCAAAATGGTTTTCGCAACTCATTCATTGTTCAGTTCATTAAACCTACACTAGAGAGCGTTGTTGTTGGCAGTTTGCATTTCCTTAGTTGGTCTTTCGTTTAGCGCTCTCCTCGATAGTGATCATAATGCATAATAGAAATTTATGCACATTAATTTCGCATTTCACACGCGCGCTGCGAATTTGCAGCCAGTCGCCATGCAACAACTGCGCGTCATTTCGAATTCAATGGCAACTATAAATTTCTTGCAACTTCGCTTGCACTTTTACTGTTAACTTTTTTTTAATATTTCATATGTTTTTATAAATGCTGGACAAATTATGTTTTTGTGTTTGCTTGCACACTGTTTTTTCATATTAAAATAAAATCTTATATTTAAAGATTTTTATTCAAGCAGTTTGATTGACAAGCCTTTTACATACAATTTTTTTCACTATTGCTACACCTTTTACCTTCACTGTTGACACAATTAACGCTTTTTGCTTGTTTTTCACATTTCATAATTTCGTAAAGTTTTTGTTTTTTGTTTTTGGTTTTTGAACTTTTAATTTTTGCTTTCTGCCAAACTCACCTTCTTGCTTGTTTCGCCTGAATTAGGTTTCGAAATAAAAATAAATATCACTTAACACTCGGAAATGCTTAATTTGTCCACAATACTGTTGTTTGTATCCTTATGTAATAATGCACAAAATGAAAAGAGTAATCCTTGGCTCCTTTTCTGTTGATCGCGCTGTGCGCTTTGCTGGTGTTGGCTGCTTGACTGACTTTGTTTTGGACCTCACACAACATTTTATACCACTACCGCCCGTTGTTGGCTGGCAGAGCGCAGTTGCGGCGAGCTAAGCCGGCAAGCTCAATGAGTAAAACTGCGAAGAGACAAAGCATTTCCAAAAAAAAATAAATAAATAAAAAATACCTGCAACTTAACGGCGTTTAACGAATAGACGGTCAAAGCAAAGCCCGTAAGAAAGACAATAGTGTAGTTTCTGCACATTTCAGTTAAAGCCCTTAACAATTGCTCGTTGTTGTCTCTCAAAATATTTGGGTTTTTTATGGAGGCATGCACTCCCTAGAGAGTGACGTCACGAGGAGCCTCCAAGTGTACACGGCGATTTTGTGCCGTGGCCTTTGCTTAGCAAGTTTTGGTAGTTTGCCTGTATGATTTCTGCGAATACTTAGAGGCCGCTAGTTATTGCCGATCGTTTTCATGCATAATATGAGTTTCGGGTTTTTCGAATATCTATGATTAATGTTTGATGATTGATTGAAATAAAAATAAGGCATTTGATAAAGCTACATTTCATAGATTTAAATAGTCGACTTCTGAGCTTACAACTAATATTTAATTTAAAACAAAATAATGTATATTTGCGATACCGTCACGTCCATGAGGGGTAGTCATCCTTTAGGATGTCTGCGCTTCACGCAAATTTCGGTAGACTCTGTTGCCTCACTATCGATACCTTTTTCCGTACCGTAGAGTACCCAAATGTTTAAAGCATTGCCTTGCCAAAGTGGAACAAGTGCACAAGTGATGCTCCTCGATCTGTCAGATTTATGTCAAATTGTGACATCTGTGTATTCGTATTGAAAATATTAACTGTAGTATATATAGAATGATTGTACCTTTTTTTCAGAAATAAATTGAAGAAGTCGGACAATAGTGAGTCGCCTTTTTTCGAGCATTACCCCAGCTTGTGAAGCTCTTCGTTTTCACACATTTCGTCCTCTCTCTGTCTGCAAATGCATCTCGCTTCCCTTTTCAACCCTCGGTATACTATATATCCCATCCTGCACGTGTTGTGGTCGATTATAGGGTTGCGAGATAGGTAGTTTGTTTTCTCTCCCACAGCGACACAGTAATCCTCATTATACCAGCTGTTCTTTTGCATTTTTTGAAAACTAATGGTTTCGTTTGCAGCTGTACTGATGAGTGCTCTTAGAAAGTAGGAGTGAGAATCGAGCAGAAAATCGTTCGGGTGTCCGTTGTGATTGCAGCTTCACGCCGTCGAACTTTCCTTGTGATCGATCTGGTTGATGACTTTTCGACTCGGAGACAGTCAGGTGCCTTGATGAATTTTCCAATGCTGGAATCTAGTACTATAGATTACTATATTTCGCGCCTCGGCCCATTTGGGGATTCGACTGTTTATTCTTGACTCAATTACAGCAGTCTCAGAGCCACATAAAAGTCTGGTTAGTCACCGTTCTTAAAGTAGCACTGCAATAGAACTATATTTCCACGTTATGAAGGAAAGTCAAGGGATATAAGCTCACAAACAAGTTCAAAGAATTTCAGACCAATAGTCTTCCCTCATTGGGTTGGAAAAACTAATAGAAATCTACATAAAATTGAACTCAAAAAAACAGTCTGTGGTATATTGAAAAATCTCTGGAGGTAAAAAAATACACACTCATAGCCTTCATTGAATAAGAATGATAATAACAATCAGCCTTCATAGACATAGAATAATAATAACATCCAGCTTAATGCCATTCTGAGCCCTCATAAAGTTTTGGGCATCTGTGAATCTGGAAACGGATTGAACAGATAATGGGCAGGGAAATAATTTTAAGGCTGGGAGCTTCAATGATGGTTAGATCCGTCCAACCATCAGAAGGCGTATTATGTCCTATCTGAATCTTAACATTGAATAAATGTTGTTTGATCTAGAAAAGAAGGCACTACATGTCGAAATCTGAACGCAGAACTCTAGTAGTTATTATTAAGTAGTACCACGCTTAGGATAGAGGATAGGGCAAGCTACTTGGGACCAATTTTAAACAGGAAGCTTTCATGGAAACTAATCTTAGATGCTATGTTAAATAAAGCAGTTACAATACTTTAAAGCTCTAAAAGGATGGTAGGCGCCAATGGGTACTCGGGTAACTCATTGGTTCTATACTGCAGCTGTAAGGCCAATTATGACTTACGGCATAATTTCTTGGCGATAAAATGTATACTGATGAGCTTCAACAGAAGCATAGGGTGGTTCAGAGAGGGGACAATAGAGTAAGGCCATTTTAGTCCCTGTGGTTTCACCCTGACCCTTCTAAAGACCTAGGTGCGTCGTCAGACAGCCACTCTACTCACCTACAAAAAACTGTTGTAAGGTGAATTGACACAATTGGACGCAGGACTACCCAGAAAGATATATAGAAAGCAGAAAGGTGGTGTATTTTGATGTAAAGATGTTAAGAGTTACTCAAATCATGTTTCCGGATTTCACAATATGTACTTAATCCAGCGCACAGTTTAATTAGGGAAAATTGAGAAATTATAAATTAATCTATAAGCAAATTAAGAAAAAAAAAATAGTTATTGCGAATGCCGTTAACAAAAAATTTTATAACGGTTTGTATTTTATGAATGCTGGCAACTTTTTTTTTACATTTTTCTCCACATTTTCTGATATTGTGGACATAATTATCTTGCTTTTTTCGTATAATAATTTTTGGCATGTGGCTTTCACAGTGTGAACAACGAAATTATAATTGTAGAAAATGAGAGTGGAAGTAATTTTTCGAAAGTTAAAATCTACTTCTGAAATTTACTTTGCGGGCTTATTATGGCAGATATTGCAATATGTATTTCGAAATTTGTCAGTTTGGCAGAAAGCCGATAGTACATATATACTTCCTACATATACCGCACCCGAAAATTGCAATTTGATTATACAGTTTTTGAAGTTCGTACTGATGTGTGCCGTATGACTGGGTTAACATACAAGGAACTATATTGCTCATTATTGGAAAATTCTCCATTAGTGTTGCCATTCACACGGGTGACACGGGTTCGGTAAATTGAGTCGAATTTCAAAATGGAAGGATTGCAGAATTGCGTTGGAACGAACTCTTACAAACAAGGCCACAGAGCGGCTCGGTCCCTTGGTTTTCTTTCTCGCCTCTTTGCCATCAAACTACAAGTTCGAGCGACAAAAGCCTTCGTAAGTTAACGCAGTCTAATGAACTATAGACACCCCTACACATTGCTAAACCAAACGATGATCCAAACTTTATGGAAGACTTTTATTGTAAGAAACTCAAGCAGAGTTTTTGCATTGCTTTCTAAGATCACTCAGCAGCTCCTCTTGGTTTTCTAGTGCATAACTTTTAATTTTGAACCCGACTTATTCCCACTTTATGTACGACTACATCTAACTAAATGATCCAAAACGCCAGTATAACAACTGTATCTCCTATTTACAACAAAACAAAGAAGGGAATGCACTGCTATCTCTGGTTAAAATCATACAAGTTCACACCGTACTGAATTATATAATGTTCGTACACAAGCTGATTAAGATTTTATGCCATATTTATGTTAAAAGTATAACTAATTACTACATAATTTATGTGGAAATGTTATGTTTTTGTGCATTTCCATTCAAATTCTCTGTAAGTGCTTTTGCGCCTGCAGCCATTGCCATCCTCAATCACACAAACTCAAACAACAAACAGTTTAGTACAGGCAATAAAACAATTTTGTTGTAAAAAATCAGCAATAAATATATGTGTATATAAAATTCACAAGTTTTAGCTGCAACATGTTTAGCTTTGTTGTTGTTTTTAGCCATCAAAATGTCCGTATGTGTTTACAGGCAACACAGTGGGCAACCGAGTGCGTTTTTGAAGGAAGGGAGAATGTAGAGAAAGATGAAAACATAATAAAAGCAAGTACATATCTACTAGAGTTCATGAGCGAAAAATGATTGCAAGTAGTCACGGTGTGTAGATGTGCGAACAATGAAAAGGAAATGCGGCCACAAAAACAATTTATGAGATTTCAACAGCGACGAATTGATGCAATTTAACAAAACAGCGAAATGGCCAAAATAAAAACGAAATTTGGAGCACTTAAAAAGTTGTGAGGTTATAAGATTCGGTGGGTATATTGTCATTTGTAAAGTTACTCGCAGTTTAGTTAAAAAAACTAATATTTAAATTTTTTTAAATTGCTTTACAGCTAAGTGTCTGCTTTCATGTATTATGGAGGTGTTGATCTTCAGATGGATAATCGGACGCGAACAAGTTAAATGTTAATTCGTTTTTTCCAGCTAGAGAGTATAATAATATTTTCGACAACTTTTTTTCTGGTTATCGGTCCTCTTTTAATCAAACAATACTACACTTCTGCAATCTGCGGAGCCAACACTATTCGTTTGAAATATAAGAGCTAGAGTGTGATCCATTTCAAGATTCCCTACTTTTGTAAAGAAAAAACACAGAAAAACATTCAAATTTTATGGGGAATGATTATTATGAATTATAGCATATATTTTTTCAATCTCTTTCAAATATTGGTCGCGGCTAAGTCTCAGATAGTTCATCCGTTTAGTCCAATTTTCGATGACTCGTTCGAGCATTTCGACTGGTAACTGACGAATGACAGGCGCGATGTTTTGCTTCAAGGCCTGAATCGAAGTGGTATTGTCCGCATCGACTTTAGACTTAACATATGTATCCCTACATCAAATGGTG
>NC_052503.1:41610680-41751504 GCF_016617805.1 Bactrocera tryoni
ATATCGAAGTTGTTTATATTATTTTAAAATCAACAAAATAAACAAATCCACATTTCATAGCAAAACTAAGTAATTTAGTTTCGAAAATCTCTAAATAAATAGCTATTACAGAAATTAGTTTATCTATGAGACAAAACTCATACGTTTATATGAAATTGATATGAGTTGTAAGTATTATCGATTATAGTCGGAATATTTGAATTGTTTACAAGGTGAAAACGCAGCAAGACGTGTGGGAACAACACATTCAAAGCTTATTTCGGAATCAATACTGATATGAATATTCAAATGTATTCAGGGCCGACCCGCCTACATATGCAAGTTAGGCAATTGCTTAGGGCGCAAGAATTATCTAACCGTATTTTTGCTAATTTTCTTTACATATTTTATTTGTTTGTTTATTTATTTAATCAGCAAATTATTTTTTATGAACGATGTTTCCAAATTAACCCAGATATTCTTCTTCTTTATTGGCGTAGACACCGCTTATGCGGTTATAGCCGAGTTTACAAAGCGTGCTAGTCGTTCTTGTTGTTGTAACGAGTACCTAATCCCCGTTAGTATGGTACGAATTAGCTAAGTTGTCGTCCACGTCATCCAATGAAAGTCCCAGAAAACGTGCTGTTTCGACAGGGTCGGACCAAAGAGAGAGAGGTGTGTCAGATGAGTGGGGTTGGTGGGGCATGCAAAAAGGTGGTGGTTGTTATTTCAGAGATTTAAACCCCTTTATATCGTCGACTTTTGGAGCAAATCCCTAGGAAACATGGCGCATATTTTGATTTCAACATTTTTATATCACAGTGTGGAAATGGCACTAGAACCAACAGTCTGCTCCCATATACACTATATAAGTCAAACATCAATAAATATATCGGAATAAAACCTTGCACAAATATTGTATTCAGGGTGTGGCACCTGACTTATTTTAAGGTAGTAGTCTGGTAACTTGGGTTCAAAAAATCCAATTGTTTTTGTTTAATTCGAAAGTACAATGGCTTGAGAATATACTGTGAAAATTTCAGACAGAAATTCGAAATATTTCGGGAATTATAACGAGTTTTCTAGAGCGCCTTGGCGTCCTCTCTCTCGGAGTTGTTGAACTTTAAACGCGTTTTTCTCAAAACATTGTTTTTCTGATCGGTCTGGGTCCTAACTTTTTTTCTACTGAACCGATTGCTTTCAAATATTAACAGGCTGCTCTACACACTTATAGTTCTCTTCGGTACTAACGAGAGTTTTTTTACCCTCAACTTTTTATTTTACAACCCTTTCTTTGCTAAAATAAAAGGACTTTTTTTTAAAATCCGCCATTTTGCTTTTACCCTTGAAATGACATGTCTATAGATTAAGAATAATCATGAATATTTGATTTCAGATAACATCAAGATCCAAAATCATCCGGGCCAGCCACGTGCATTTTTTTTGAGGTTCCAACTTCGAGCGACAATAATAATAGTAATAAAGCATTAACATTTTTCAAATAATTTTTTTTTATATTTTCAATATGTACTCTAAATATTCAAGATAATTAATTTTTATTTTCCTATAAAAAACCACCCTCGAAAGAAGTCATGAAAATAGGCATAAGTTGCCAGACTACTGCCTTAAATGATCACCCAAACTATCGGCCAATGTATAGTTCAATAATAAATAAATGTAACGAAACCTGTATTGCTTGGTTCTAATTATCATCATGACATCCGAATGGATGAAAACGCTCCAGCTCCGAAAGTATTTGACGCAGTATCCGCTAGCCCGTTGGAAACACCAGGTGGAGAAAGACGTAGGTACACTTGAAATCTGCAATTGACGTCAAGCAGCGGGAAAGAAGAACGATTACTACGAACGTAAACTCGGCTATAACCGCGTAAGTCGGTTGAAACAACATAGTACATAAGTATATTTTGAATATTTAAGGCTTTTCTGTTAAAGACTAGCTTCAGTGATGCCAGAAATCTGCTTAGGCGACTTATTAAACTTTAGTTAGTTTACTTGAAACGGAAGTTGTGAGATCCAAGGTGAGTCAATCTTATCCTCGCAAAAGTGGAAAAGTCAAAAAGGAAGTGTTTAGATGATACCTTGATTTCTTCCAAAGAGCATCGACAATCAATGGGGGACCATGGTGTTACAATACATTGGTTTGGAAGAATAAAACTAGAGTTGATAGATGGCTTCCGTCAGAAGACTGTTCCGCCATAAGCTTTGTCCTATTTGTAAAATGCTTACTTGTCAAGTTCCACTTTATAGGTATTTCCATATGTGACTCCGAATTGAATACATTCTGAGTTGGAGATATCGCTTGAACCTTCAGTATTTTACATACAATACATATGTATATAGAGAAGGTTTCTGAAAAACTGAAATTCACCTTATTAGTAACTACCTTCCCTATTGGCTTAGGTGATAACTACACCCCCTTTTTTAATATTTTTGTTAGAATGTGTGCACTAATCTTTAAAATAAAAAGTGGAGCTTGGTATCTTCATTTCATTTATTTTGGTTTTCAAGGTTCCCTACACCATCTTGGTGTACTACAAAAAGCATACACCATTTTACATACCATCATTACGGCCTATGCTCGCCATGTGTCTCATATTGTATTTCTTGACCGTGTGCAGTAGTTTCAATGTCATATGACGAGTCATCGCCTTCAGCACTAGGCGGATCGTGATTGGTGCTCTCGTGCAAACCGATGGTGGCGTGCGCAGCCGCCTTGGATGCATTCACCTGAGCTTCGGCGGCAGACGATGCGGCTTTCAATGTCGCCTCCTTGGTGGCCTCGTAATCGATACGGGCCTGCTTCAGTTGCTCCTCCACCTGCTCCACACGCGATTTCGCCTGACCGACCATTGACGATTGTGAAGCCAACTGATTGGCCACCTCACTTGTTGCTTGCTCGGCCTGTTCCGCCAGCGATTTCGCATTATTCACCGCCGCTATCAGCACAGAAACATGATGATTTGCAGATTGCGCTGTTTGCTGTGCCAATTGCGCCGCGATCTTTGCAGATTTCAATTGTTCTAGCTCGCGCGACAGTGAGCGCTGCGATTCCGCTGCCTGTTGCTCCAACTCCTGCAAAATCACTTTCTTTCCGGCCAGCGCAGCCTGCGCAGTGGCAGCCGCTTGCGAGGCAGCCTGCGCTAGCGTGTTTTTGGCTATGAAAGCAGCCTGTTTAGCGGCGGCGTGTTGATTGGCCACCGCAGTGTATGCCTGATTGGCTGAGCCTTGCGCGATGGAGCGCAGACCACTGCCAATGCTGTAGCCGGACTTGCTGCCAACGCTCTTACTGCCACCACCGCCTCCACCATGTGAATGCACACTCGGCAGCGACGGCTTGTATTCGTAATAAGGACCACTGGGCGCCTCATGAGACGGACCGGACGGCAGTTCATGTGGATGCAGTGAGTTGCTGTTCTCGTAAAATCCATGTGCTGGCGCATGCGGCGGTCCAGCTGGCTGCTTGTAGATATAACCGCTGCGTTTATTGAGACGTCCAATTGCGGTGGGACAACTGAGCGCTGCGCAAAGAAACACCAAACCAGAGTCAGAGTCAGAGCGTTTGCAAATGTTTGAATACCTACCCAATAGTAGTAGCGGCACGGTGAGTGTGTTTGCTAGGTTGCACTTGATCATGTTTGCTGCAAATTCAGTAATGAGCTTTCGAATATCCTGCACATTGATTTTATACACGGCAAATGGCTTGTAAACACCTGCAAAAACAATGCCCACACACATAATCAAACGCATGAGGAATTTCTTGTGGCACGTGTCGGTGGGAGGTCGCACAGCGGCGGCGGCGGCGTGCAGCCACTTGTAACGGCCACAAAATGCGGTATGAGCGCAATTTTGTCCAACGGCGGCTACTTTGTTTGTTGCCAAGTTTATTAGTTGGCCGCTTGCTTGCTTGCCTAGGTGTAAAGCAATGCGGCACTGGCCAATCAAATGTGTGCGTGTGCGTGTGTGTGCTCATTACTTTGTGCTCTTATGTTACTTTTCACAAAGGTATTTAGTGGACGCGTTTATTCTTTTTACTTGTAAGTTTTGGTTTTACTACACTCGTTTTGCTTAGTTTTGGCCACACATTGTGGCATAAAGCGCTTTTGAGGAAGTGAAATTTCCAACTGGCATTTATCACGCTTGCTGCTGCTTAGGTATTACGGGCATATGGGCTCAGGTGAGGTTGTGTTGCGATTAAAAATAGTAAAAGAAATTTAATGAGCTGTTGCATATGGTCAGTTAATAAAAGCGCAATATAAAATATTGAGAAAAGCAATCAAAAGCGGCAAATTTCGCAAGCGCGCTTTTCCAACGCCAATAAAATCATAAACAGATGCAACCAGGCACCATCTGCTTTGGCAGCCGTAAATACTAGGTTATATAATCTTTCATTAAATTCACAAATTTTTATTTTTTCAATTCCTGTTCCGCTGTGCAGTGACCCAGTTCTCCTGGAAAAGTCAAACTTCTTAAACAAATTCTTACATAACCCTGAAAGACTTTTATACTTTTACCTTTATGCTATACAGAGTTTGTCCGGAAAGTAATAGAACTGATTTTCTTCCGCCGCGACTGTACTTCGGAGCGTGCGCGCACCGACTAGATTCGGTAGAGAGCGTTCCTAGCTAACGAACGTTCCTGCCGTAAAGTTTGGTTCAATAATTTTTTTAAATCGACACAAACCCTGTATATCCTTACTACGTTATGCGGACAAATTAGCAAAAACATTTCAGTTTTTCAATCTTGTCAATTACATAACAAGTCAATGGAAACGTCACCGACCTTCCACAGTATAACACACTATTTTGGTAAAATTCGTTTTTTATTTAATATAGTTTCCTTCAAGCGTGATACACTGATTATAGCGACCATCCAAATATTCAATACCATTTTGGTATTACGATTTGTCCTTTGCTTCAAAATAGGCATCAGTTTCGTTGATCCATTCGACGAAAATTTATTCCCAGCGAGCATTCTTTTCAGATCTGAGAACAGGAAATAGCCGCTCTGGATCATACGCGGAAGCAATTGGTCAGAAATTTTCAAGAAACTTTTCGCGGCAAGCGGAAGCAATTGGTCAGAAATTTTCAAGAAACTTTTCGCGGCATAACCGAATTTAGCAACATGCATTCGAGATTTATCTATTACCGTTTACATTATTTTGTATTCGGTCCATTCGAGAGAATTAAAACCTGTGGTATAAGTGGCGGTTTGAGATTCTCGTTTTCGGTTGCTATTCATATACCTATAACTCATATAAAACAAGTAAAATATTATTATCATATACTTCCTGATTTCTTATGAACCATTTGTCCCTAAAAGTGTTAACCAATTTCATCCATTTTTGGCGCCATTTATACTAAGCTTAAGAAATCAGGTGCACTAAAGTACCTAGATTGGTAGATAGATAAATAAATGAGGATTACACCGGGACCTAAGGTCTGTTGTGCCCTCTCCTAAGTCACAACTACTCACATAGCCCCAGGATATTGATAAATTCCAATATACTGCTAGGTAATATTGTGGCGTTGTGATCTCTATTTGGAAACATGGACACTCTTTAATCCTTACGGGACACCTTCTTTATGGTATGGGTACCAACTGCGATGAAACGTCTTATAATGTTGGTGGATGCTGAGGAGCGGGCGAGCTCATCAGCAAGTTCATTTCAGGTTATACCTTTGTGACCGAGCACCCAGATAAGGTGCATTTGGTTACGATCTGATAGACTGTTTAGCCGTTCTATACACTCCTACACCAGTAGCCAGTCAATACCATTTTCTCAGAGTGACACTATCTTTTCCTTGTTTCAGCGACATGTCTAAATTTTTAATCAGGTCATAGATAAGCCCTAAGACTCAGAGGATTTCGTATAATCAGCGTCAATTAGTAAATTTTTATAATAACTACGCCTAGGTTGTGAGCATGAAAGTGAATTCTGTATTCATTTCAAAAACCGCAATTTAAGGTAGTATTTTAATATTGAATTATGCTCCCCTAAACATTTTTATAAATACGTGCAAAGGTTTTATCATATATTTCTATTAAAATTAATTTACTTTTGTTCAAGAGATTTTTTTAAGATTTGCGGTTTTCAATGAGGAAATATTTTTTTTATACATGATCTTTTAGATAGTTACTCGACATTGTTTGTTGCTTGTTTTTTATTTCATAATAATTGGAACAACGGCCGTACACTTTGTTTTAAGATTTTTGTGTGGAAGCATCTTTGGTTTGGAGGCTTACAAAAATAACTCTGTGTAAGATTTGAAGCTTCAAATGATCACCAATCAACCGATACCTTATTTTCCCCAAGAAAATTTTTTTGTTCAACGATAGAAACCCTTTAATTCTTGTTTGAATGCGTTACTGCTAATAACCCATGTTGCTGTATTTGGAGTAGATGATGGTTGACAGAGACATTGTTACATATCCTGAAATAACCACGTGTGGTAAGTACTCATTGGCAGATGTCTTCATATTTCAATAATGTTTGCAGACAATGGGAACGCTAAAGAGCCTCAGCTAGATTATTTTACTTTTCGCAGCCAGAATTACTGTTAATTTGGACGACCTTCTAACTCACTTCAACTTATTGAAGGAAACTTTTTGCTTTCGAACGCATTATTCCGGGTGCTTGTTGTGGGGCTTTGCAGTGTGGCCTCCTTTCTAGATCGTAATGAATAAAACCTCTTAATGCCTTGTGGGGTCATGGAAGTCGCTTTGTCTTTAAGATAAGACCAAGACGATTGACGCCCTAAAAGCGACTATCATGCATTATCGCTGGCAGAGTTTCCGGACGAGATATGCCAGCCGCGGCGGTCACCTACTGAAATAATTTTAAAAACATAGTGATAAACTCTATCTTTTATAATAAATTAAAGTTATGGCCTTTTAACGTTAGCTTCTCATACATATAGATTTATTTTCTCTTCAAAACCATCGTTTCTCAAAACCTTTATTGTATATACATACATTATGTATGTATGTATGTATAGTTTATTTAAATATAATTGGAAAAGATGATATTCTGAGGTTCCTAACTTTTTAAAGAAAATAATGGAAAATCCTCTAAAATTAATGGGAAGAAAGCGATATGATTCACAAAAACTTTTGGCTTTTTTTGTTTTTGAAGATTTTCTTCAACGTTTCTTTTGGCTGCGACTACGTCTTAGGGATGTGCTCCTAATCCAAGCTGGAGTCCAATTTCACGCGTGGTGTTTTGCTCCAAGGCCTGAATCCAAACGGGATTGTCCGCATAGACTTTACAATTTACATATCCTCACAGGAAAAGTTGTAACGGTGTGATATTACACATGATTGGTGGTCAATCGACCTGCCCAAAGCTTAGAATTATCAGCTCACCAAAGGGTTTTCTCAATCTATCCAAGGATTTATGCGGTGTTTAGGAAATGGCTCCGTGTTGTTGAAACCAAATGTCGCCGAGATCGCGAGCTATAATTTCAGGCAAATAGTCGGTTACGTTCCCAGTGGCATCATTTTGAAGAAATATGGCCCGATGATTCCACCGGCCCACAAACCACACCAAACCGTTATTTTTCCTCCATGAAATGACAGTTTTTGAATCTCTTCAAGCTGCACTTTGTCCCAAATGCGGCAACTTAGCTTCTAAACAATTGAGTCAGAAATGGGCTTCATCGCTGAACAAAATTTGGTTCGAAAATTTTAGATCTTCTTGGAACTTTTCAAGAGCCCATATGTCAGTCCGAGTTGCTGCGAATGGCGATGAATCGATTCTCCACGGTCTTCGTGCACACTCCCAGCTACGGCTGCTATATTGTCTTCACGTGCCTGGGCTAGACGTGGTCTATTCGGTCGAATATTATCCAATAATTAATTATGAGTCTCAAGATGGGACATTGCGAAGGGCATGCTCAGTAGGCCGATGGGAGAAATGGGTTGACAACCACGCCTCCTTCTCATGTTGCAAACTTTCAAATTCCATAAGACTCTTCACATTCCAGTATTCAAACCGAAATCGTACTATAAGTAGGCCGATAATGTTGACCATAGGTGGAGTGAAGCGCGCGTAACGCATTCTTTACAGAATGTGAATTTTCGTAATAAAGTTGAACGATTTGGAAACGTTGTTCAGGCGAAAGCCCTTCCATGGTGAAATGCCAAGCGATATTTAAACAGCTTGAGACGACTCACGCGTAATCTTTCCAAGAAAGGCTATTGAAAAAAACCTCTACTTAGATCACCCCTTATTTTATTCATGGGTTTGAAAGGCAAGAAGTTATACA
The DNA here is from genome assembly GCF_016617805.1 of Bactrocera tryoni. Classification (NCBI taxonomy): domain Eukaryota; kingdom Metazoa; phylum Arthropoda; class Insecta; order Diptera; family Tephritidae; genus Bactrocera; species Bactrocera tryoni. The sequence goes on from NC_052503.1 coordinate 41,618,945, forward strand.
ATTTTATGACAACCTCAGCTTTTCTCCATCGAAACTCAAGAGCCACAGTTCATATAAATTTATTATAAATATTTTATTTTATTAAAGTTTATAAAAGTTGTGACATTCGCGTGTCGTACAAGTAGTTAAATATAATAATTTAAAAGTGTTGAAAAGTGGTCGTAGCAACCGTATTTCGCGCAAAGCGCAGTCAAATAATTTAACAAATGTAGAAGAAGGCAATAAATATTTACACATAATAAGGAAAACAAAAACAATAATTGACAAAAACAAACAGTCGCACTGGAGAGCACTTAAATACTTATGTGCCTACACTTACAACACTAACAAAAATAAATAATATCATTATCATATACTCATACTCGTCGATTTACTCAAAAATAATGGCTTATCGAAAGTGAAAGTGGAACACATCTCGGTCTTGCGACTGACAGCTGTGATAGACTGTTGTGGTTGGCCGCACAGGCGTCGCCGCAGCTGGTGCCACCACTCATTTATAGTATTGCGTAATTTGGCGAATCCAGTCCAAGTAGTGCGAAACGCGCACATACACACCGGGCACATTGGCTTGACCGCAACCGATGCCCCAGGACACAACACCGACCACATTCCAGATGCCGTTGCGTTCGCACACCAATGGGCCGCCACCGTCACCTTTGCATGCATCCTTGCCCTCTTCGCCGCCAGCGCAAACGAAACCGGGATTGAGTTTGTAATTGTAGCCGAGACGAGTTTGACGCAATTGCGATTCGCATTGGTGATGAGACAAAATTGGAACATCGACCTCTTTCAGAATATTCTGGTATTTGCCGTGATCGCCGAAAGCATCTTTACCCCAGCCAGTGGTCCAGCAGCGGGAGCCGGTGAAGTCGGAAAATTTGTCAGGCAAACAAGCTGGACTGATGTGTGGGTTCTTGGTGAAGTCAACGGGATGATCCAGTTTCAGTAGGGCCAAATCATTGTCCAAAGTACCAGCGTAGTATTCGGGATGAATATGTACTGAGACCACATCACGTTCGATGTATGGGAAGAATTCGACATCGTGGTTAACATCCCATTCACCTAGACGAGCGCGCAAGTCGAAACCGTTTTGCCTATAGTTTAGAAAAGAAAACAGGTTAATTAAATGTTAAGCCTTTTGATGATTTACTAAAACTTACGATTTAATGCAATGAGCCGCAGTGATTACGTGTTGTGCATCGATCAGTGTGCCGCCGCAAGCGTAAATCGATTCTTTGGGATCCTTCTTTAAGATGGCCACGTGCCATGGATATTCGCCGAACTCACTGTCGCCATCGATGTATGATGGGTTCTTGATACGGCCAGTGATGCCAGCAGCGTTGCGTGTACCACAGCGACCAAGTTGTTGTTGTGGGGCTGGACGTAATGGACGACGGCAGCAGACTTCGTTGACGCGGCAAGTCTTCTCAACTGGACGATTGCCATAATAAGCGCGCTAGTAGTAAAGTAAACTAGTTAATATACATACATATACTTATGACATAACACACAAAGAAATATATCAGTTTTATTAATATGACTCTGTCTCTAACATCTCCGTTTTCGGATTTCCGCTTTTACCTGTTCTGCCTTTACCGTTCGCGCCAATACACTTTCTCTACGTTCCGCAGCTTCCTCATGTTCAACCACATCGCGACGTCGCCGATCACGTGGAAATGTCACATAGTCGCTACCTTCAGCCGCACCAGGCGCTTGTGTGGGTATTGGTCGTAAGCTTTGCTCATAACGCAGGCTTTTACCTCTACGATTGTCCAATGCATTCAAATGATGCTGCTTACTGCTGTGCTCAACTGGCCCTCTGAAGGCCACACTGAGATTGGAACTACGTTCTTCGTATTCATTGTAATGCCCACCGGCGAAAATCTCACCACCATGTCCGCTAGAGCCATAACCGATGGAGTAATCAGGATGCGTTGAAGAGCCGCCGTAATAATTCGCGCCATGACCGCTTGCACCAAATCCGCTGGGAATTGGTCCGCCAAAATGAGCGGAGCCGTGGTTACTAACGCCGGGACCACTTGAAATTGAAGCGCCAAAATGAGCGGCGCCGTGACCACTAGCGCCGAAGCCGCTTGGAATCGTACCACCAAAATGCGCGCCACCGGTGGTTGGATAGGATGCATGTCCAGCAACAGCAGAAGGCCCAGGATAGAAGTTTGCTGAGGAGGTTGTGCCAAAAGATGTATGCTGTGTGGCGAAATGTTGCTGTTGGTGGAGGAACCCGGTATTAATTATAGTGCTTGCCGGTGCCGTTACTGTGCTGTGATGCTCGTAAATCGGTTTGCTTGGTATCACATCGAGAATAGTGGCACTGGGCAGTGAGGCGTCATATATGGGGCCAGGCGCGGTAACAGCATGCGGATGTGAATGATGATCATGCTCAAAATTACTGTAATGATCGTGATGATGATAATGTGTGTTGTGAATGTATTCAGGCTTTGACTTGAATAATTCACTGACTTTTTGAAATATGTTCGCATTTGGTGTGACATGAAGATTAACTAGGGGCTTCACGACTTTATCTCCGAACTCGGTTTTCTGCACCTGTACGGAGACCAATGGATTTACATTTAGAAGACCTAAATTCAAGCCATTCGGTCCGATCGAACCGAAGTGCGGATTCGGTGCTGGATAAAAGTCGCCTTGTGGATTTGCGGGATAACCACCACCACCGGTGGGGTAAGGCAATCCAAATGATACACCATATGTGGGAAGAATTTTACGCTTTATGAGCTCGATGGCTGCCAGATCGGGTATGCCAGTGCGCTATACATGGTAGATGTTTTTGGGGAGGGATAAGTGAAAAATAGGAAATGAGTAAAATGGTAAGAGGTTTAGAGCGGATGGCGCGTGTGTGAGGTTTTTGTTTTGGCATGCTTAGTACGCGTGCGACTTGCAACCGAATGGAATGAATGCTTTGGCAGTGCAGTTAGAGATGGAGAGTTTTTAGTGTGATTAGTTACATTGAGAGCGCGTCAAGAAATGTTGAAACCACAAGATTTAATTTTATTCATTTCATAAGTCTCAAAGTATCCAATTTGTTTGCGACCAATTTGAACTATGTATATATTTTTAAGTCGGCTGGTTTGGTTGCTGGGGACGTGTATCGCGCAACGCGTAATATGGTTTATGAATGTGCTTGTGGAACGTAGTAGAGTGATGCGGCTTTAACCTGTGCTGCCAATTAGTTGGTTATACATTTTTGTTTATTTTTGCGGATTTTTAGAGACGAAATTAATCGGGTTACAATTATCAAAACAACAAAAAAGTATTAGTATAATAGGATTTTCTGTTACACTTACCCCTTCAGCATCCAGCGGTAGATCGGCTGCACCATCATCGGACTGTTTATCTTCGGCCGTCGCCTGACGTTTGCTGCGTTTACTCTCCTCATCTTTCTGTTCTTTCTTTTCTTCCTTTTTATCCTCAGTTGCGCTAACGGTCGCATTTGTTGCAGTTTCATCACCCAGAGCTTCAATGTCTTTACCCAAATTACGCGGATCGATGGCTAAAATCAAATCTTCTTTACGTCCAATACGATCGGCAGCAGGGCATTGATTAAATGGCACACACTGACAATCCACGATTTGTTGACGTGACGTATCATATCCACCTTGGTATTGACCACCCAAACTGTTGCCGATGCCGTTGTAACCGGCCGAAGTACCAATGCCGCCAAAGTTTTGTAACTCTTTCTTATAATAGTCGGGATTCTGACTGTGGTAGCTGCCGCTGGCCTGTCCGAAGTTGTTGGATTGTCCAAAATTGCTCGATTGGCCGAAATTGGATGATTGCGCAAATCCGCTCTGTCCAAAACCACTAGCGCCAGCGTTTTGTTCGTAAATACCACTTTGACCACCAGATATACCAGTTGGTTCGTATACGCCTTGTGCGCCAGCATTACCAAAGCTACCTAAACCTCCTGTAGGTTTGTAAAGGTCAGTGTTGGGTTTCTCGTAGTTGCCGAAACTGTTAGCTACCGCCTGTGAGAGCAAACCACCTTGTGATGCACCATTATAGCCGGCATTAAATGCATTCGATTCGGTGAAGCCACCTTGTGTTTGTGGTGTGAAGGAAGCCGATGATTGTGCAAGAGCCGAAAAGTCGGTGTTGATCGATTGGCCAGCGCCAATTGGTATGGGTACTGTAGGCACCTTAGCGCTAGCTTCACCGCCCTCGACATGGTGGAAATGGTGGTGTACATGCTGCTGCAAGCCACCGGCAGGCGCTGACACTGGTATGGCATTCAAGTTACCAACAACTACTTTCGAAGACGAAGCTGAAGAGGCCGAAGATGATTGATGTGCATAGAAATTTGTTTGGGAGGAACCAGAAGCCTGAATTTTCTCACCGATAGGATTTTCAAAGGCATACGGTGGTGGTGGTGCATCGGAATTACCAGTATATACTGGGCCTGGTGGTTTACTGCCATAAATAATAGCGCCAGGTGGAGGTTTGTTAAAGGTGTTTGGACCTGTCGTGCCAATTGCGGATGGTGGTGGATTTTCCAAATATGGGCCGTTATATACCGGACCGCCAGGACCCGACGGACGGAAAGGTGGTTTGTAAGCGCCTTCATAACCTACCTTACGTGGTGGTCCAAAAGAGTTCAAAGACGATGGGGGTGGTGGTGGAGGACGGCTGTTGAAGTGACCGGGTGGTGGCATAGGTCTGGCCGGTCCATATGGACCGCCACCAAATGATGATGGTGGTGGACCTTGTGCGTAGATGGTTGAGTAGTAAGGACGCTTCTCTTCAACATCACAACTCATTAAACCCAGTCCGCAAAGCTTATCGCGTATAAGATTGCGTGCTTGCAAATCGTCACCTTGTTGCAGCGCTTGATCGATATTACCATCGGCATACACTTGATCGTAATCGCCTAAAATACGTCCTTCGCGTCGTGAATTGATAATTTGATCGATAATGGCATTGATGTCGGTATTCGTGTCGTTGCTGTAGATCGCTTCATGCACACCATAATTACGACCCTGTACCTCTACGGGCTGCACTGCAGCGGCATCTGTTTTCTCAGACTCCGCTGAGCGTCTGCTGAGCATTGACTCCTTCGTGGGTTCCCAGCCGCCACCCCAAGTTGATTCCTCAGCGTTGCTGAGAGCAGAGCCTGCCAGCAGTATGGCGGCCATAAAAGCCAAATGATGTGTTAATCTCATAGTGCAGGCGTCTGTGCTGTAAAAGTGTAAAAATAATAAATAAACGCGTGATTAGTGATTGCGGCAAACGGCAATGAGGTAACAACTGAAATGTTTCACAAGTTCAATGATTTTTACTACTCGTTCGCTGCTCACGCGTTTACCGTGCGCGTAGTGTGTTAATTAACCTAAATATTAATAATGGCGCTAGACAGATTTGTGGTCATTGTTCCACTTTGCAGCCGCGGCTTTTGCTATTGTTGTCGCGCTTTCGTAAAGATCAACAATAAATATTGTAAAAGCATTGCGGCAATTGCCAGCAACCGGTTCGCCGGCTCTCTGCCATTGCTGCGGAGAGCTTAGCGCTCAGAGCGGCACAGCACGGGCAGTGAGTCACGCTTGAGGTAGCAATTGCTTGTGCGCGCTGTGGACGAAGTAAGGCGCGAAAGACTTTTACTTTCGTTTTAAGGTCGTTAGCTTGAAACGAAAAAAGAAACACAACAACAGCAAGAAATTAACTGGTGTGATGTTGCAAGTCGCAAAAGTGGAGTGCGGATGTACACCAGGTGCGAAGGCGCCGCTTTGCATTTCGTGTGTATTATATTTACTCTTAGCTTAACCTCGACGCGGAGGAAGTGTAAACCGCTCGGACTGATGTAAGCGCTTAGGCTTGGCGCGGGAAGTCATTTGCATAATAAGAAAAGAAAACATGAACTTTTTTGCAAAACACAGTACCGACAAACAATGAGGGTTACGTGTGATTTGTGGATTAACTCCTTAAATGCAGCACAGTGCGAACGGCGCCGCTACATGTGTTAGAGCAAATCAGCGATTGCGCGCCGTGCCCGTCAAGCGGAGCAAATGGCATAGGGGAGAAGTCGTGACTTTTTACTTGGCCTTGTTGCTTTTGTGTTGCTTTTGTGTCAGACCTTTTCTTGTGTCTTACTTGAATGCGTCGGAGACCTGGATGACTTATGTTGCTTGACAATTTTCGGTTGTTGCTTTTTGGCGTTGTTATGCAATGGGTAAATGTCCAAGTGTGTATCTGTGTATGTGTGTGTATGGCCTGAGTGTGGGGGTTCAAGGCATCAAGCAGCTGGTGGTTTCACTGTCTATTTTTTTGGCTTTGTTGCTATGATTGTGTGTGGGTTTAAGATTTAATTATGTCTTCTGGAGCGAAAAACGTTACGGATGCTCATAAAGACGGCTTGCATATTAGCTGCGTGCTGTAAGTGTGCATGTGTTAAGCTGAATTTTAAGCATCGTTTTAATAGTTCATTGTCTGTATGCCTTTATTTTTTTTTAATTTTACTTTTGTTTTTCACTTTATTATGCAATCGCATCCGTTATGCATAAACGTACATGTATACGCTGCGTATATAACGGCTTATTTTGCGAAAACAAATTATGGAAATATTGCAACGGGCGCTGGATCCGGTGACTGGCCCGTTACGGTTTGAAAATTTCGCTCTTGTAATTGTGTTTTGCGGGCCGAGTTGCATTTTATTGTGCGAGAAATGTACAGTTGAGGTTTTGAATTTCGAATTGCGCAAAATATGCATGATTTAAGTTGGAATGAAAATTTTAGAAAAAATGTGTGCTTTAATATTTAAAATGTATATTTAACCCTTTAATACTGACAATTTTGTTTTTTAATACTTTCCTTTTTAAAATTTTAAAAATGTTATTGAACAAGATATTCAATTTTTTTTGGGAAATTTCAAAAAAAAAAAACAATACATTGTCTATTGAAACACCCTGTAACATACCTGGCTTACTAATATTTTCCTTTTTTTAATTTTAAAAATTTCGTCAAAATTAATAAGTTGAAAAAAATATATTTATGATAAATAAAAAAATATATCTCTATTGAAACACCCTGTCATATTCCTGACTTACAAATTCTTTCCCCCTTCAAATTTTAAAAATAGCGTTTAATAATGATAAATAATAATTCTCTATAGAAAGACCCTGTAACTTTCTTAAAAGACGATTTAAATTACAAATACAAAATGTACCTAACGAGAACTTGATCCCGATCGTTCAGTTTGTATGACAGCTATATCTAAAATTTATTTGAAAAGGTTCTCCGAATAATGCACCGTTACCTTAGATAATAACCCATTCCAAATTTCGTGAAGATATCTCGTCAAATGAAAAAGATTCCCATACAAGCACTCGATTTCGATCGTTCAGTTTGTATGGCAGCTATAGGCTATAGTGGTTCGATATCGGGGGTGCCAACAAATGGGCAGTTTCTTGAAGCGAAATGAGCGTTTGCAAATTCTCAGAACGATATCTCAAAATCTGAGGCACAAGTTCGCGTATATGTGACAGGCAGACAAATTGACATGGCTAAATCAATCCAGCCGACTTTACTTTCTGGGTGTTACAGTCGGTACACTGCCTTGCGAGTTTTACAATAAATAAAAATATCGAACAAAGAATTTGTCTAAAATTTTGTACTTCTAACTAAATTTCGTGTGCGGAATCGTTGCGAATGCGGGAAAAGGCTTCAGTTACATCAAAAACACAAGCCTAGGAGTGGTACAAAGCCTTTAAAGACTGTCGAGAGAGATGTCTCGTTCTGGACGTAGGCCTTCCTCAGGCAGCTCTGGAAACCAAATGGTTGATAGTGGAGTAGTGATAGATATCATTCCTGTCCTTCAAATTACCGGGACCTGACGGTTTATTCCCGGCTCAATTACAGCGGTCTCAGAGTTACATAAAAGTCTGGTTACTAATCATTCTTAAATGAGCGCTACAGATATACTATATTCCCTCGTTATGAAAGAAAGTCAAGGTGCCATAAGCTCCAAATAATTACAAAGCCATTAGCCTTTCTTGATTCTTCTTAAAAACCTTGGAACGTCGAAATTTAATTCAGGAAAACTGACAATTATGGAGTATGCGAATTCTAAAAGAAAATTCACAGAAATAGCAGTAAGCACAGGTGCAACAGATACTGAAAAATCTCTGGATGTAAAAGCATACATTTTCATTGTCTTCATAGACATAGAATACGCCTTTAATAACTTCCAGCTTAAGGCCATTCAGAGCGCGCATTAAGTTTTGGACATCTGTGAAGCTGTTGAAGAGATGCCTCGTTCTGGACGTCCTTCGATCTCTTCAAACTGATGAAAATAGTAAAAAAAATGAAGGATACCGTTCGAATGATTTTAGCGGATATTTTGGGTTTGAAACGCGTTCTTGCTCGGCTCGTCCCGATAAAGCTGAATTTTTTTCAAAAAGAGTACCTTAAACAGGTATCTTTAGACATGTTTGATTGTGCGAATTCGAATCCTACATTCATGAAGAGCCTTCATAACTGCCGATGAGTCATGCAAGCAAGTCAACATTCACCGGAATGGCACCCGTTTTCAGTCGATTGTAGAGATAAAACAATAGTATTCACTGAAGGAGCTGAATTCCATCTCAAAAAGTGGTTAGGAAAAGTGTTTCGTGAACTGGAAAAATCGTTGGCATATTTGGAAAAAATGTATTTTTCTAAGTTGGTAGGACTGTCCTTTGAAATTTTGGTGAATTAAAAAATGTCTAATTTTACTGAGGGAACCCTTTATAAGCCAATTTGACACAGATCTCTTAAATTTTTAATTTTCAAAACAAAAACTAAAACCGAAATGCTTTTCCACTAATCGTTGGTAAGTAATATTGACAGCTAAAACTTTGTGGAAAAAATATCATGTCTTTGTCGGGTTCCATTTAGAGTCGAAATTTGCATTAAATTTATGTATTTCCTAATCACTTGGACAAATAAAACCTTTTAAGTCTATTTATGTCAAATTATGACAACTGTGTCCATATATTTCATAATTCCACTTTGGCTGCCAGCAAATAAGAAAAATATGCAAAAAAATTTGAAAATATTTGAAAATGGTTTTCGCAACTCATTCATTGTTCAGTTCATTAAACCTACACTAAAGAGCGTGTAGTTGTTGGCAGTTTGCATTTCCTTAGTTTGTCTTTCGTTTAGCGCTCTCCTCGATAGTGATCATGCATAATAGAAATTTATGCGCATTAATTTCGCATTTCACACGCGCGCTGCGAATTTGCAGCCAGTCGCCATGCAACAACTGCGCGTCATTTCGAATTCAATGGCAACTACAAATTTCTTGCAACTTCGCTTGCACTTTTACTGTTAACTTTTTTTTAATATTTCATATGTTTTTATAAATGCTGGACAAATTATGTTTTTGTGTTTGCTTGCACACTGTTTTTTCATATTGAAATAAAATCTTATATTTAAGGATTTTTATTCAAGCGGTTTGATTGACACGCCCTTTACATACAATTTTTTCACTATTGCTACACCTTTTACCTTCACTGTTGACACAATTAACGCTTTTTGCTTGTTTTACACATTTCATAATTTCGTAAAGTTTTTGTTTTTTGTTTTTGGTTTTTGAACTTTTAATTTTTGCTTTCTGCCAAACTCACCTTCTTGCTTGTTTCGCCTGAATTAGGTTTCGAAATAAAAATAAATATCACTTAACACTCGTAAATGCTTAATTTGTCCACAATACTGTTGTTTGTATCCTTATGTAATAATGCACAAAATGAAAAGGGTAATCCTTGGCTCCTTTTCTGTCGAACGCGCTGTGCGCTTTGCTGGTGTTGGCTGCTTGACTGACTTTGTTTTGGACCTCACACAACATTTTATACCACTACCGCGCAGTTGCGGCGAGCTAAGCCGGCAAGCTCAGTGAGTAAAACTGCGAAGAGACAAAGCATTTTCAAAAAAAATAAAAAATAAAAAAAGCTGCAACTTAACGGCGTTTAACGAATAGGCAGTCAAAGCAAAGCCAGTAAGAAAGACAATAGTTTAGTTTCTGCACATTTCAGTTAAAGCCCTTAACAATTGCTCGTTGTTGTCTCTCAAAATATTTGGGTTTTTTATGGAGGCATGCACTCCCTAGAGAGTGACGTCACGAGGAGCCTCCAAGTGTACACGGCGATTTTGTGCCGAGGCCTTTGCTTAGCAAATCTTGGTAGTTTGCCTGTATGATTTCTGCGAATACTTAGAGGCCGCTAGTTATTGCCGATCGTGTTCATGCATAATATGAGTTTCGGGTTTTTCGAATATCTATGATTAATGTTTGGTGATTGATTGAAGTAAAAAAAAGGCATTTGATAAAGCAACATTTCTGAGATTAAAATAGTCGACTTCTGAGCTTACAATTAATATTTAATTTAAAACAAAATAATGTATATTTGCGATACCGTCACGTCTATTAGGAGTAGTCATCCTTTAGGAAGCCTGCACCTTGGCGCAAATTCCGGTAGACTCTGTTGCCTCAATTTCAATACCTCTTTCCGTACCGTAGTGTACCCAAATGTTTAAGGCATTGCCTTGCCAAAGTGGAACAAGTGCACAAGTGATGCTCCTCGATCTGTCAGATTTATGTCAAATTGTGACATCTGTGTATTCGTGTTGAAAATATTAACTGTAGTACATATATATAGACACATTTGTAAAAGATTGTACTTTCTCTATTCAGCTCTGCAGCTCGTATTATTTTCTACAGAAATAAATTGAAGAAGTCGGACAATAGGGAGTCGACTTTTTTTGAAACCTCTTTTGGTATCTAAATCACCTCTGAGGGTACTACAAGCTACCGTCTTGAAACATTCTGTTAGTCACCGCATCTTTTCGAAGAATTTTAGAGTATTAACTCTGTCGGCCAGCTTTTTAAGCTCTTCGTACTCACAAATTTCATTCTCTCTCTTTTTTGTCTGCAAATGCGTCTCGCTTCCCTTTACAACTCTCGGTGTCTGTTACATCCCGCACATCTTGTGGTCGATTGTAGCGTGGCGAGGTAGGTAGTTTGTTATCCCTCCACGGCGACACAGTAATCCTCATCATACCAGCCGTCCTTTTACATTTTTCGAAAACTAATGGTTTCGTTTGCAGCTGTACTGATGAGTGCTCTTAGAAAGTAGGAGTGATAGTCGAGCAGAAAATCGTTCGGGTGTCCGTTGTGATTGCAGCTTCACGCCGTCGAACTTTCCTTGTGATCGATCTGCTTGATGACTTTTCGACTCGGAGACAGTCAGGTGCGTTGCTGAATTTTCCTATGCTGGAATCTAGTACTACAGATTACTATATTTCGGGCCTCGGCCCATTTGGGGATTCGACTGTTTATTCTCGACTCAATTACAGCAGTCTCAGAGCCACATAAAAGTCTGGTTAGTCACCGTTCTTAAAGTAGCACTGCAATAGAACTATATTTCCACGTTATGAAGGAAAGTCAAGGGATATAAGCTTACATACAAGTTCAAAGAATTTCAGACCAATAGTCTTCCCTCATTGCGTTGGAAAAACTAATAGAAATCTACATAAGATAAAAATTAAACTCAGGAAAACTGTCTGTGGAGTATGCGAATTCGAAAGGAAACTCACAGAAATAGCCCTAAGCACAGGTGGTACAGAGATTGAAAAATCTCTGGAGGTAAAAAAATCCACTCTCATAGCCTTCATTGAATAAGAATGATAATAACAACCAGCCCAATGCCATTCTGAGCGCGCATAAAGTTTTAGGCATCTGTGAACCTGGAAACGGATTGAACAGATCATGGGCAAGGCAATAATTTTAAGGCTGAGAGCTTCAATGATGGTTAGATCTGTCCAACCATCAGAAGGCGTATTATCTCCTATCTGAATCTTAACATTGAATAAATGTTGTTTGATCTAGAAAAGAAGGCACTACATGTCGAAATCTGAACGCAGAACTCTAGTAGTTATTATTAAGTAGTACCACGCTAAGGATAGGGGATAGGGAAAGCTACTTGGGACCAATTGTAAACAAAGGGCTTTTATTGAAACTAATCTTAGATGCTAGGTTAAATAAAGCAGTTACAATACTTTAAAGCTCTAAAAGGATGGTAGGCGCCAATGGGTACTCGGGTAACTCATTGTAACTCAATTACGGCATAATTTCTTGGCGATAAAATGTATACTGATGAGCTTCATTAGAAGCATTGGGTGCTTCAGAGAGGGGACAATAGAGTAAGGCCATTTTAGTCCCTGTGGTTTCACCCTGGCCCTTCTAAAGACCTAGGCGCGTCGTCAGACAGCCATTCTACTTACCTACAAAAAACTGTTTGAGGTGAATTGGAACAATTGGACGCAGGACTACCCAGAAAGATACATATATAGAAAGCAGAAATGTGGTGTATTTTGATGTAAAGATGTTAAGAGTTACTCTAATCATGTTTCCGGATTTCACAATATCCAGCGCACAGTTTAATTAGGGAAAATTGAGAAATTATAAATTAATCTATAAGCAAATTAAGAAAAAAAAAATAGTTATTGCGAATGCCGTTAACAAAAAATTTTATAACGGTTTGCATTTTATGAATGCTGGCAACTTTTTTTTTACATTTTTCTCCACATTTTCTGATATTGTGGACATAATTATCTTGCTTTTTTTCGTATAATAATTTTTGGCATGTGGCTTTCACAGTGTGAACAACGAAGTTATAATTGTAGAAAATGACCGTGGAAGTAATTTTTCGAAAGTTAAAATCTACTTCTGAAATTTACTTTACGGGGTTATTATAGCAGATATTGCAATAGCATTTCGAAATTTGTCAGTTTGACCAGTTTGGCAGAAAGCCGATAGTATATACTTCCTACATATACCGCACCCGAAAATTGCAATTTGATTATACAGTTTTTGAAGTTCGTACTGATGTGTGCCGTATGACTGGGTTAACATACAAGGAACTATATTGCTCATTATTGGAAAATTCTCCATTAGTGTTGCCATTCACACGGGTGACACGGGTTCGAATTTCAAAATGGAAGGATTGCAGAATTGCGTTGGAACGAATTGTTACAAACAAGGCCACAGAGCGGCTCGGTCCCTTGGTTTTCTTTCTCGCCTCTTTGCCATCAAACTACAAGTTCGAGCGACAAAAGCCTTCGTAAGTTAACGCAGTCTAATGAACTATAGACACCCCTACACATTGCTAAACCAAACGATGATCCAAACTTTATGGAAGACTTTTATTGTAAGAAACTCAAGCTGAGTTTTTGCATTGCTTTCTAAGATCACGCTGCAGCTCCTCTTGGCTTTTCTAGTGCATTTTGTATGACTTTTAATTTTGAACCCGACTTATTCCCACTTTATGTACGACTACATCTAACTAAATGATCCAAAACGCCAGTATAACAACTGTATCTCCTATTTACAACAAAACAAAGAAGGGAATGCACTGCTATCTCTGGTTAAAATCATACAAGTTCACACCGTACTGAATTATATAATGTTCGTACACAAGCTGATTAAGATTTTATGCCATATTTATGTTAAAAGTATAACTAATTACTACATAATTTATGTGGAAATGTTATGTTTTTGTATTTCCATTCAAATTCTCTGTAAGTGCTTTTGCGCCTGCGCCATTGCCATCCTCACACAAACTCAAACAACAAACAGTTTAGTACAGGCAATAAAACAATTTTGTTGTAAAAAATCAGCAATAAATATATGTGTATATAAAATTCACAAGTTTTAGCTGCAACATGTTTAGCTTTGTTGTTGTTTTTAGCCATCAAAATGTCCGTATGTGTTTACAGGCAACACAGTGGGCAACCGAGTGCGTTTTTGAAGGAAGGGAGAATGTAGAGAAAGATGAAAACATAATAAAACAAGTAATATCTACTAGAGTTCATGAGCGAAAATGATTGCAAGTAGTCACGGTGTGTAGATGTGCGAACAATGAAAGGAAATGCGGCCACAAAAACAATTTATGAGATTTCAACAGCGACGAATTGATGCAATCAACAAAACAGCGAAATGGCCAAAATAAAAACGAAATTTGGAGCACTTAAAAAGTTGTGAGGTTATAAGATTCGGTGGGTATATTGTCATTTGTAAAGTTACTCGCAGTTTAGTTAAAAAAACTAATATTTAAATTTTTTTAAATTGCTTTACAGCTAAGTGTCTGCTTTCATGTATTATGGAGGTGTTGATCTTCAGATGGATAATCGGACGCGACCAAGTTAAATGTCAATTCATTTTTTCCAGCTAGAGAGTATAATAATATTTTCGACAACTTTTTTTCTGGTTATCGGTCCTCTTTTAATCAAACAATACTACACTTCTGCAATCTGCGGAGCCAACACTATTCGTTTGAAATATAAGAGCTAGAGTGAGATCCATTTCTAGATTCCCTACTTTTGTAAAGAAAAAACACAAAAACTTCAAATTTTATGGGGAATGATTATTATGAATTATAGCATATATTTTTTCAATCTCTTTCAAAGGTTGGTCGCGGCTATGTCTCAGATAGTTCATCCGTTTAGTCCAATTTTCGATGACTCGTTCGAGAATTTCGACTAGTAACTGACGAATGACAGGCGCGATGTTTTGCTTCAAGGCCTGAATCGAAGTGGGATTGTCCGCATCGACTTTAGACTTTACATATGTATCTCCACAAGAAAAAGTCCAACGGTGTGATATCACACGATCTTGGTGGTCAATTGACCGGCCCAAAACGTGAAATTATCTGCTTACCAAAGTGTTCTCTCAATAAATCCATTGAAACCAAATGTCGCCGAGATCACGAGCTTCAATTTCAGACATTAAATAGTCATTTACTCATTTACCTTTGGCGGAATAACGGTCGCCATTAACGGTTGCGTTCTTGCCGGCATCATTTTTGAAGAAATATGGACCGATGATTCCTTCGGCCCACAAACCAAACCAAACCGTTGTTTTTTTTTTGGATGAAATGGTAGCTTTTGAATCGCTTCGAGAATTGGCTCAAAAACGTCGGATCTTCTTGGAAATTTTCAAGAGCCCTTAGCGAAGCGATGTCTCTGGGGAAGATCGAGCGGCTTCAGTTCTTGCACAAGTTGAATTTTATACGCTTTCAATTTAAGATCTCGACGTAAAATGCCCCAAGTGGCTCCATATGTCAGTCCGAGTTGCTGCGAACGACGCCGAATCGACTATTCACGGTCTTCGTGTACACTCTCAGCTACGGCTGCTATATTTTCTTTACTTCGTGCTAGACGTGGATGTCGGTTGAGTATTATCTAATAATGAATGCTGGGTCTCAAGATGGGTGATGGTACTGCGAATAGTTCGCTTAGTAGGCCGATTATGTTGATCATAAGTAGAGCGAAGCGCGTGAATTTTCGTAATAAAGTTGAACAATTTGTAAACTTTGTTTAGTCTAAGTATTTCAATAATGAAATGCCAAACGGTACTGAACAAAAATAACATGACAGAATGACTTAGAACAGACAGAATTGACATGATCTGTCAAAAAAGGCTATTGAAAAAAGTACCTCTACTTTGATCACTCGATAGTTAGTTAATAACATAATGTCCTCGATAATAAAAATTTATTAATTAATTGCAAAATTATATCTGGCATTAAGTACAGTGAAATTTAATCCTGATTTCAATGGATTATTTCGCAAACATCTTGGTTTTGCCTCAAGCCGACTTTAGAGGGGGATGACGAATGGTTATAGATAATAGATGTATGTATATGTATATCTCACACATTGGCCGATATTTCGCATATTTATTTTTTTAAGTTTGGCATCGGCACAGGGTCGATTTTAAAAATTGGGAAAGTAGGCGTAGTTATAGTCGTTAGTTCGCCCCTTTACTCTAATAGAAAATGCGCTCTTGTGTCTTCTCGGTTGTCAAAAATGAAATACACAAAATTTGGATTTGAGGTTCGATTATTAGAACGATTATGATGGATTTTAGTGATAGAACAGAGTTTGTGTTATTGGGGTCACTAATGCTACCTTACGAAATTTTTTTCATTATTCCCTTTCTTTAGTCTTTACATAACTTGTCATAGACATGGCGGCTGGTTTGACAGCTACTTCTCTAGGAAATTCAATATTACTGAAAAACACCTTATGTAAGCAAAGAGATTTGCATCAAATCTATCTAAATCTGGCAAATCAAACAATTCAAAACAACTCTTATAAAATCTTTTTTTTTTCATTTTATTCAAATTTAAAACGACAGCTGCTCACTGTACTTATATGGGATATGATGATTGGCAAATACTTCCAAAAGCGGGAACAAAATATTACGATGCTTTAGGTACCCATATGCAGTCATCATTTAAAACATTACATAATCAGCACGGCATGGAAGAAAACCAAAACAAATGATTTACAATAAAAATAAAAAAAAAACATCATAAGAAATAGGTCAACACAGAGAGTGTAAAAGATGAATGATTCGATTTTTCCAAAGCAATTTTCAACAAAAAAGCGAACAAAAAAGTAAAATAAATGGAATTGAGAAAAAAGAAAAAAAAAACAAACTACAAAACAAAAGAGACCAAAAACGAAAGACAAAAAATAAAACGATGTAAAAGAGGCCAACTCGAGCGGGCTATAATTAGCAATGCCAATCGTTTGACGTCATGAAGGTACAAAAAATGTAAATTGGGCATAAAATCATGACTCACGATTAATGGCGGC
Source organism: Bactrocera tryoni (assembly GCF_016617805.1). Classification (NCBI taxonomy): domain Eukaryota; kingdom Metazoa; phylum Arthropoda; class Insecta; order Diptera; family Tephritidae; genus Bactrocera; species Bactrocera tryoni. The sequence continues at coordinate 41,635,607 of NC_052503.1, forward strand.
AATACTGTTTTGCAATCGCTGTTGTGACTTATAGCCGTACTAAATGGAAGTACGTTTCGCATAAAGGGCGAAGTTGACCAGAAAAACATGTGAAATAGTCGAATTCATGAATGAAAGCAGAGTAAATGCTTTTCAAAATTTGCTAACAGCTCTTCAAATCAGTTAATCATCAGTGGCTGTTTAACATTATGTTGAGCATATACGAGGTAGACGTGAAAAGTACCGAAACTGAAGTGGAAATAATGAAAAAAATCGAAAAATATTTTTTGAGCGAGAAACTCCTAAAACGAATACAGTTTTTAAGTATTCTAATATCAGTTTTTTGTTAAACAAGTTTTACTGAAAAGCTTTCGGATAGCAGTGAAATAACGTTTTTTGGGACTATCTTCGAACAGACCTTGCGCATGTTCAAGTGCTCCGCCATAATGTCATGAACCACAGATTTTGATAAATTTAACATCTGGGCAATTAAACGAATACTAGTCTGAGTTCAAAACTTTGCGCACATGTTACATTGTCGGTGTTTGTCGAAGTCGAACACTGCATTTTCGGCAGCCACCACTCACAGTAACACGTCGCGCGAAAATGTTTGTCCTGACTCTCTAGGTGCTCGGAGACAACTGAGCAGCCGCTTGTTCGTTAGCTAGGAACGCCCTCTACCGAATCACAGTCGTGGCGGAAGAAAATCAGTCCTATTACTTTTCGGACAAACCCTATAGCATCAAGCTAATTGATCACCAAATTCGGTTGGGTGCCTGGGGTGTGGAAACACTGGCAGCCGCGAAGCCGATAAGCCAGCTAGAGAGGGCACCTTTACCTCGCTCCGATGTGACCGAGTTGGACCAATCTTGGTGTCTTGCTTTCTAGCGCTTGATGAATGGACTTCGTGTGCTTTTAGCAGGCACTCATTGACTACCAGCTGCTGTATAACTTCGAAATTATTTTAACCTAGACCTACTTTACCACTTGCCCTTAGCAAAGTTGATCTTTAGCAAAGTTCATCTTGACGGTATCGTAGGTGTTCTTACAGGATACCGTTTAATTCAAGCGGTAAGGCTAAAAATCTTTTCGGATGTTAGTTGTCAAAGTTGTAAAAAGGAGGATGAGATGGAAACATCCGTACATTTTTTCTTCCATTCTCCAGCCTTTGCAAGATTGAGGTTGAAACATCTCGGCAGACTTACCTTTACTGAACCATGGGACATAGCCGAACTCTTATTATCATCTCGGCAGTATTACCTTTGTTGAAGGCACAGCCGAAACTCTTATTAGCCGTCTCAACAAAGTGCTTTGCCGATTTGTAAAGATCGTTTAAGCTATTACAGTGAGGGAGTTTTAGATGCCACAACGATCCCGCGTTCCTAGCTGTCCAAGTGAGATCTCTGTTAGTATTGATCTCTTACTCTTTTATAAATGATTAGTTCATAGCGTAATTCCTGCAATTTCAGCACTATCGCAAGTTGAATGAGTAACGGTGTTCAACAAAGTAATGGCAGCCAAGTTTGTTTATGGTACGATCTCTCGGTTACGCCCATCTAAAATAATCGCTATTGGAATTATCACATTCAACGAACAGTTAAAAATTTGTCCAGTTCGAGCACCTTTTGGGCTACCGTCGTATGAGTATATGATATAATATTTGTTTGCATGCATAATATTAGCACAGCAGCTGAGTCGGTGGGAAAATTCAAGAATTACCCCAATGACGGTTTTGATTTAAGTACGCCGGCCGTAGACACCTTTCGGAATAACCGAAACATTCGATATTGACGCTAAATAGTAGAATTATCAAACATTCACCAGGTGTATAATGTTGGTATGGGTATGAAACTGGTAAAGGCTCAATACCAAAACAAAAGTCGTTTGATATTACTAACATTTTCGCTGGTTTGTACGGCTGCGCGTGCCACAATTATTAATTTAAACCCCAACAACAACAACAAGAGCTCATTTTGTCAGCATTTATTGAATATTCCGCGTTCAGCTCATTCGCATGTTTGCTCGCTTCGTGTTTCGTTTTTGTTTTGTTTATTTGCTCAATTCATTTGTGGTGTTCGTTTTGTTGAGTATGGTCAGGGCGGCCTTCAGCGTTTGGACGCTTCAACGACTCTTTCGGTTTTTTTCACAACAAATTTTGTCAATTTTTTAAGTTAATCATCTCATTAGCGCAATAACAACAATAAAGCATACTTATTTGTTTTTTATTTCCAGCACTTTTTTATGCGTTGCGGTTTGACTTCAATTTTCTGAACAAACGCACAGGCTAAATGTTAGTAACACACAAAAGAGCTTATTATCTGTTTGATTTCTCTTGAAGCGTTTGAGCCGAGTTGACCATCGGGTTTTCTCCTCGCCGGCATTTGACTTCAGTTTCATTGAACTTTTCTTGAAATTTGAAGAATGATTGATGCAAAGTGATTCATAGAATTATAGTAACAGATTTGTATGCGTTTGGAAAAATCATATGAAGAAGTAGAGTGCGTCTCGGACATTTCCGGAAAAGGGCGTAAATACTGTATTAGATGGATCATAGGTTATGTAGGAGGCTAATAGCAATTCCAGTTAGTTTGTCAGCTTGGTAAAAATGTGGCAACTGAGATGCGTCAACCTTAGTCTGGCGAGAGCTTTACAATGGAGGAGGAAGTATCTAGCTATTTCCGCCTCATTTTCTTCATTGAAATTTTGATAAGTTCCGTCATCCAAAATCCTCAGTCTCATCGCATGAGTGCCAACGGGCTGTGTCTACTTCGGACATCAAACACTGCGGCGATGTGAGACCTGCTAAGAGCAAGCAGTTCATTAGACCTTATATGTTCCACTCGGGAACAGAAGCATTTCGTAATCACCCAAGTGCCGGTTGTTGACCAAGGCTTGATGAGCTCGCGTGAAGCCCATAGATCCAATACTCGAATGCACGAACTTGCTCATTTCCATTCTGATGGAATTTGGATATGAGTTGCTTTCTTTGCAAGCTTATTGGCTTTGGAATTTCCGACGATTTCGCTGTGGCCAGACACTTAGACGAGTTTAATATTGAAGTAGCTTGATGTTACTGTTAGTGAGTTTATGTATTTCTAGAATTGCTTTAAGCTCACTGTTAGTGAGATTAGATTTAAGCTTTTTCGCTGCATTAGCGTGTTTTTCCCCAAACCTTAGTACTTGCCAGGGAATCCGAACGGAATATAACTCAACAAAGGTTCCTCTTCTAGTGTTGGCGATTCCGTCTCGCACTATAACCCTGCTTTCGTTACCTTACCATCCGTCTTCCCTGATAATGACTTTTCGCAGGAATTTTCGTCTATTTTCGAAGAGACTAATTCCAATTTACTTCTTCCCACTTCCATTTTTGTGCTATTCTGTATATACACATGCTGTAAGGGTCCACTTAGAGCCGTTATCCACCTCCCGGAAAGGTTGTTGCCTTTCATGGCAAGATTGTTTTAGTGATGATATCCAGGTCCTTAAAAGGCTATGCGTTTAAAGCAAATCTGATCATTCGGTCAAAAAATATTACTCTTATATTTAAACAAAATAAAAACGTTAAAAGTTTGAAATGGAAATCGCAATAAAATGGATATGCCCTTTGAAAAAGAAAAGAGGGTTTTTTCATGAAATCAATCCAACGCGCCGTGAATGAAAATGAGGCAAGGTTGTTAAATTATTCCTCTCAGAGCTTTCGTCTTCAACTCTGTTACAATACCTCAATAAAATACTTATTGGAAATAATGTGATTGTAAAGAGGTAATCGCCAAGATTTAGACCTATTTGTAACCAATCTGCCTCTTCTTCTTTGGCACCGTGGGTCGGTCTGGGCCGAGAACACAAAACTTCGGGAGTTGTCTCTATCCTTTGCTATGTACAAGAACTTGATGGTTTCATTGAATGCGTAGGTGCCCTTGCTTCCGTTGACAACTCATGAGTATCGAGTCGAAGAAGCTTTTCGCTGGAGCACCATCTTTCATGCGAACGACATGGCCTAGCCAGCGCATTCGTTGTTTATTACGCTGAAACCACATGGCGGCATGGATTTGCATATAATTTGTGGTTTCATCTTCTTTCATCGCTCACGCGGACAGCTCCAAAGATCTTGTGAAGAGCAGTTCTCTTGAATGCTACAAGTCCTTGGAGACTTATGTATATAGTGACGTAGTTCCTAAGACGCGAAAAATCTTTGTATGTTACTTCCAGGTACTTATCTTGTTGGTTACAGTATGTTACAGTAGATATCTCGATATCTCGATGCGGAAGCCCGGTTCCGTTAAAGCTCTTTGCTCGATTGTTATTTGATTTGAATGAGTATTATTGAAAAATTCATTATTATGCCACACTTTTCAGCAAATCTCTCTCTTACTAGTATTTCCATTCCAGGGCTCATTCCAATCACTTTAATTTAAGGATGAAGCAACATTTTGTAAAAATTTGGTAAAAAAAAACTTGCTGAGCCTATCTCTGAGTTGTTGAGGTATGCTGTTTACTGGAAATCGTATGGGAAATATTCAATATTTTATGTTTTGAAAATATGAAATGCATTTCTCCTAATAAACAACATATGCATGTATTTAGTTTAATATCAGAAAAATCATTTGCATGCAAGTCTGATCCAAAATTCAGCAATATGGATGACCTTCACTTCAATAAAGTTGATATGTAAACAGAAAACAACTAGAAACATAGCTGGTAAATAACGCCACGCCAAGTGGGCTACCTGCAATACACGCGTCCAGCATTAAAATGCAAAGCACACTGCAAGCTCGGGTGCACAACCGAAAATAATTCAATATTCGATCAATCAAAGCGAAATGAGTCACAAGTAAAGACAAAGCGACATACATATATTTACATACTTAAGTATATGTTTGCTTAGTTTAGCGTTAACGCGGTTACTGATTTTTTAGCATTTGAAACTAGGAATTACCTCGGGTATACATATATCAAGATAGTAATACTACTATTATATGTCTAGTTTCTGTTTCCAAGACCTCCATCTGTAACTGCGATTGAAAAATTAGTCCATGAAGAAGGAAAATCGTTCCGTCATAAAATTGAACAGCAAGATGGAGATAACCCTTGGACTGCTACAGACAGTTATTTATGAAGCCACAAAAAGTACTCTAAATAAATGGATATTTAATTCATTTCATATTTCCTTAAGCTGAATGCCAATAACTGAGTGTAGTTTCGGTCCTATTCTTCTGATATTGGAGACTGAGGCACCTTTCCATGCCAATTCATCAAGAAGTGACTCGATATTAACTTAATTTAAGTTTAGCTTCGCCGCAGTCAATCCTTTTATATACATACATTAGGGTAGGTAAAACAACGAATACTTTTTTCGCATGGTACTCTAAAAAATAGGCTCTTAGATACCTCATAGAAGTTCTCATTATACATGTATCTGAAGGGGTTACATGGGTTTTCGGGTTAAAAAAAAACTAATTTTTTATTATCTAATTAAATTCTACAACACCTTCAGAATATTGTCCTAAATTTTCAAGTTGATCCGAGTAATAGTTTCGGAGATACAGCCTTGAGAACTTGTGCGCTCGAGGCTAGCTAGGCTAAGTGCGCCGTCTTTAAACGCGTTTTGCACGAAACTTTGTTTTTGAAGTCGGTTGGCAAGATTTTTCGAGAACTGCTCTACCGATCTTCATGAAATTTTACATACGTCTTTGAGATACAACGCTTAAAGACTTGGATGAAGGATTGTTTTTTCGAGTAGTACTATTTGGAAATAAATCGCTAAAATTTTCACTGAAATTTTAATTTTTTGTAAAAATGTCTGCCAAAAATCCAACTTTCAGTTTTTTTTCCTTCGTCCATCGTTCTAAGTTAAGGTTTTGATCAAAACACATATTTTTTCATCTTTTTCTGAGGGATAACCGGAAATAACGTCGAAATGGCTAAATTAAAAAAAATATATTTCCATAAATTTCAGAATTTCTTGGTTAACAGTGTATGTTTGTAACAATAGAAAATTCTAATAAAATATTTAATTTTTTTTGAGAAAAAATTTTTGGAAAAAAGTCCGTTTTTACCCAAGGAAACCCATGTAACCCCTTAATTGTAATGGGAATGTCTTCCGCTCTACAGATTTATAATTTTTTCCTTTTACAAGGTGGAAAAATTCAAATCTCGCTTCGCATTTCAATCAAAAAGTAGACTGTATATTGGTATAATGTAGCGAGTTATCACTGTAGAGCGTCACGCATGCGCAGTTGTACATAAACTGGCATCTGGTTTAACATTTTACTGATTCGGATTTGCATTAGTGCATGGTACTGAGCGGTGGCATAAGTTTTTGGTTAGACAAACCGTCGATGGTTTTGTATATATTTTCATAAACGAGTTACCTGCAGTCGGCTGACTGAAAAAGCGTGTGGCTTTCGGCATTAATTTTTTGTGTTTGCATAAATATGTATGTGTGCATACACATTTAAATAAAATCAAGTGAATAGACAAGTGGCAAAAATCGCTCAAAATCGCTTCACTGACGCTGAGTCAATGCTTGGTTTGCTTGCATTTGCTGTTGTTGGGGAAATCCCCATGGTTGCAAAGCAAAAACGGCAAACGGCTGTCTCATTGCTGGTTTAATGTTTCAGTTGGCCAATTATGAGCCGAAGCATGACATTCTTGTCTCAGGTAAACAAAGCCATGAAGTCGAATATTACAGGCGATTAACACCGCTTGCTTATTTAATAATTTCTTACTATTATACCCCGAACAAAGTATTTTAGTTTGTCAAGAAGTTTGTAACACCCAGAAGGAAACGTGGGAATACCTTCCAAGTTTATATCAAAATGATAAGTATGACGAGCTGGGTCGATTTAAGCACGTCGCTGTGTCTGTCTATATATATGCGAACTAGCCTCTCAGTTTTGAGATATCGATCTGAAATTTTGCACATCCTTTTTTCTCCAAGAAACTATTTCTTTGTCGGGATCTCCCATATCGAACCACTTTAGCATATACTATAACTGCAATACAAATGGAACGATCGGAATCTAATGCTTGTATTGAAAGCCTTGTATTGAAAACTTTTTCATTTAACGAAATATCTTCATCAAATTTAGAAAGAATTATCACCGAACAAAGTGTTTAAATCAGACCATTATAGGATATAGCTATTTCTTCCCGCTTTTTTGACATTTCTCTTTAGTAAGGTTTGCCATTTCAACATGGAACGATATACGATCCAACAACGAGTCGAAATTATTAAAATTTACTACCGAAATTCGGAGTCAGTTGTTTCAACTTTAAGAGCGCTACGTCCAATTTATCGTCGTCTTAATTGTCTTGTCAGATCAACAATTAAGCGTCTAGTGGACAAAATTTAATCCAGAGTCACAGTACAAAATGTTTTCATGACAGTGACTTAAAGAAGTGCCCGTAGTGCCAAGAATATTGCTGCCGCTAGCGCATCAATTGAGGAAGACCCAAATCAGTCTCTCACACGTCGTTATCAAGCGTTGGGCATCTCTGTGAGGTCGTTGTGGCGAATTTTGCGAAAAGATCTTGACCTACATCCTTGAAAGATCAAATTGACGCAAAAACTGAAACCGCTTGATCACCAGAATCGTCGTATGTTCGTGAATTGTTCAGAGCAACAACTTGAAAATAACCCAGATTTTCATAGAAAAATCATCTTCAGCGATAAGGCTCATTGATTGGCTGAATGGCTTCGTCAATAAGCAAAATATGCGTTATTGGTCAGGCAGTAATCCACACGTACTCCATAAGTCACCATATCATTTCCAAAAAAAATAATTTTTGGTGCGCTTTATACTTACTTCTTCCGTGGTGATCAAGACTGGCACGTTACTATGAATGGAAATCGCTACCGCTCAATGATAATCAAATATTTTTAGCCCGAATTGGATGATATGAACTTGGCTCCAACAGGACAGCATCACAAGCCACAAAGCGAATGTTAGAATCGTTTTATTGAAAACCAAGTTTGGTGAACGTGTTATCTCACGAAATGACCCAGTCAATTGACCGCCTCGATCATGCGATTTGATGCCGTTAGACTATTTCCTGTGGGACTACGTCAAGTCTATGGTCTATGCCAACAAGCCAGCGAAGATTAATGAACTTCGTACCAATATCGAACATGAAAATTGTCAGTATCGGCCGATTTAAGCTTGGAAACCGTCGAAAATTGGGTTCAGCGTCTGCATTTCTGCAAGCGTACCCGTGGTGGCCATGCAAAAGAAATCAAGTACCATACATAATGTCATCGAATGTACTTTTACAGGATTAAAGAATTTCATTGACCGATTTTGTTTTATTCAAAAAAACTTGTTCTACTTGTATGGAATCTTTTGTATTTGTGAAGGGTATCATAGCTTCGGTGCAACTGAAGTTAATGTCTTTTGTTGTTTGTTATTATTTTTATACTCTCGCAACAATGTTGCTAACGAGAGTATTATAGTTTTGTTCACATAACGGTTGTTTGTAAGTCCTAAAACTAAAAGAGTCAGATACAGGGTTATATATACCAAAGTGATCAGGGCGACGAGTAGAGTCGAAGTCCGGATGTCTGTCTGTCCGTCCGTGCAAGCTGTAACTTGAGTAAAAATTGAGATATCATGATGAAACTTGGTACACGTATTCCTTGGCTCCATAAGAAGGTTAAGTTAGAAGATGGGCAAAATCGGCTAACTGCCACGCCCACAAAATGGCGGAAACCGAAAACCTATAAAGTGTCATAACTAAGCCATAAATAAAGATATTAAAGTGAAATTTGGCACAAAGGATCGCATTAGGGAGGGGCATATTTGGACACAATTGTTTTGGAAAAGTGGGCGTGGCCCCGCCCCCTACTAAGTTTTTTGTACATATCTCGGAAACTACTATAGCTATGTCAACCAAAGTCTACAGAGTCGTTTTCTTCAGGCATTTCCATATACAGTTCAAAAATGGAAGAAATCGGATAATAACCTCGCCCACCTCCCATACAAAGGTTATGTTCAAAATCCCTAAAAGTGCGTTAACCGACTAACAAAAAACGTCAGAAACACTAAATTTAACGGAAGAAGTGGCAGAAGGAAGCTGCACTCAGGCTTTTTTTAAAAATTGAAAATGGGCGTGGCGCCGCCCACTTATAGACCAAAAACCATATCTCAGGAACTACTAGACCGATTTTAATAAAATTCGGTATATAATATTTTCTTAACACTTTGATGACATGTACGAAATATGGGTGAAATCGGTTCGCAACCACGCCTTCTTCCAATATAAAGCTATTTTGAATTCCATCTGATGCCTTCTCTGTATAATACGAGTATAAACATTAGGAACCAATGATGATAGCGGAATAAAACTTTACAAAAATACGGTATTTGAAAAATATGTAAATGACGTATTATGAAATCTCGATTATCACTTTACCATGCGAGAGTATAAAATGTTCGGTGACACCCGAACTTAGCCCTTCCTTACTTGTTTAACATCTGTTGCTGCAATTTTGCTGGTGTACATCTAACTCTGCGTGTGTTTGCTTGCTGGTTTCGGGATTTTCCCCAATTTTGTGGCAATGCATATTCGTTGCATTGGCGTTCACATCGTTTCGCTTCCTGCTCAGTGCGGCATTTTATGCTTGTTTTATGCAATTTCTGGGTTTTTCGAGCAGTTATTGATGTTGCAACTTGTATTGCCACTCTCGCAGCATTGGTTTGTTTACAATTAGCTAAATTTAGCAACAAAGTGCAAAACTAGAAATATTAGTTTCATTGTATCTATTTTTTAGTGGCGCGTCGCCGTAAAAATGGCAAGATCAAATAAATTTGTTATAAATTTTGAAATTATAATAATTTCCTTACAAGAAATCGGGTTTGAGCGCCGACAGCTACATTTGGGCATATTGATGGTATTCGCTTTTGCTCGAAAGGTCAAAAGTTATGGTCAATGTTACAACATTTGCCCAGTCGCTGCCTTTGAAACGTTCGTTGTGTGGGCGTTTGTCTAAAATGCCAACTCTGTTAAGTAGTTAAATGTGGTAATTATAAAGTAAACATACGACGAAATAGCATTACGAACGTGTTAAGGCCACATGCAACCTTGATTTGTGACAGATTTCCAAAATAATTTGACCGTATTTACATGTCGCTGACATTATTCGCCAAGTCGGTTGCAGCAATATTTGAAATGAGCGGCAAAGCAAATGAAGCAACAAATCAGTGAGGTTAATTGCTCTTCAAGCTGTGTTCCCATGACTTTCAATTAGCACCGTGGGCGTTTCAGTAATGTTCAGCATTTTAGAGTACACACAGAGATATTGGCCCCTATTATGAGTACTAATCGACATTTAATTTTCGCTGGCACTCAGCGTTTGTAAAATAAGGAAGAATAAAGTGCGAGCGGACGCGAGCTTAAGATTCCGTTACTTATCGAAATAATATTTTATAATAGTTATACATATGTATGTATATCAAAGCATTACATTTTAATTTCATTTGGTTAAAGCCGAGTTGACAACAGCGCGCCAGTCGTTCTTCCTTTTCGCTGTTTGGCGCCAATTTGGGCAAGACGAAATATCATATGAAAGTCACTAGAGAGATAATGAGGGAAATTAAACTCCACGGGTAACAGAAAAGAAATATTTACTATATATATACATATATGTATATGTAAATACAAATTTATGTATACTCTTACAAATGTACATAGAAATAACCGTCGTAGGGAATCCTCTCTTCATATATTCGCCTAACGGTTATTTGTAACACCTAAAACTAATCGAGATATTTAAATTTCTGAGGATGACGGAACGAGTTGAATCCAAGATGTCTGTCTGAAACCGATGGCTTGAGTAACGGGTGATCCAAGCAGATGCACTTTTTTCAATAGCTTTTTTTGACAGATCACGCTTGAGTTGTGTTGATTTTTGTTCAGTATTTCTGGTATTTCATCATGGAAAGACTTACGGCTGAACTACATTTACGTTTTTTTCAACTTTATTGCGAAAATTCGCGTTCTTTAAAAGATGTATGTTCGCTTAACTTATGGTCAACATACTTGTAGTCAGCCTCCAGAGCGTTCTATTCCCAACACCATCACCCATCTTGAGTCCCATGATTCATTATTGAATAATATTCGACCGAATAGACCACGTCCAGTACGCAGTGAATAACATATAGCAGCCGTAGCTGAGAGTGTACGCAAAGACCGTGGAGAGTCGATTCGACGCCGTTTGCAGCAACTCGGACTAACGTATGGAACGACTTGGCGCATTTTGCGCAGTTTGTGCCAGAACTGCTTCGTTCTATGTACTCTTGAAAAGTTCCAAAAAGATCAAACGTTTTCGAGCCAAAATTTTATCAGCGTTAAGGTCCATTTCTGATTCAACGGGCATGTAAACAAGTGAAATTGCAGCATTTGAGATGAAGAGCAACTTAAAGAGTCTCAAGAGCTGCCATTTCATCCAGAAAAAACAACGGTTTGGTGCGGTTTGTAGACCGGTGGAACCATAAGTCCATATTTCTGCAAAAATGTAGCCGGTGAGAACGTAACCGTCAATGGCTACCGTTATCGCGCCATGATAACCGACTGTTTGATGCCTGAAATTTAAGCTCGTGATCTCGTCGACATTTGCTTTCAACAAGACGACGCCACTTTCCACACATCGCATCAATCAATGAATTTATTGAAGGAACACTTCGGTGAGCAGATAATTTCACGTTTTAGGCCGGTCGATTATCCTCAAGATCGTGTCATATCACACCGTTACACTTTTTCCTGTTGGAATACGTAAAGTCTAAAGTCTATGCGGACAATCCTGGTTCTATTCAAGGTCCGGAGCAAAACATCACGCGGTTTATTCGCCAGTTAACAGTTGAAATGCTCGAATGAGTCATCGCAAATTGGACTCAAGGGATGGACCATCTGAGACGTATCCGTGGCCAACATTTAAAAGAGATAATCTTCAAAAAGTAAGTGCCAAAGAGCATCACAGCCACAAAATGACTATAAATTTGTTTTACTATTATTTTTTCAATATTCCGAATATGCGTTGGAAAGCTACAGTCTTCGTGCGTTCCCCCAGCGGGCAGTTGGTAAGGTATGCCTATTGTAAGAGGCGACTAAAATCCAATATGCATTAGGTCTGTTATTTGGCTTGCCTGGAAATTTCAGCATAGTCTTGTCAGAAATTGTGCTATAATAATCAGTTTTAACTGATATTATATGTTTTGAATGAGTTTCCTTCTAATGAAAAAATATTTGAAGTTCAAGCGACAAAAGTCACCAGTCATTGAGTTTGATGGGTGCTCAACTGGTAGTAGCAAAAGGTATAAGGACCGGAGACTTAAATCTATTACCACGGGAGCAGTTAGATCTTGGAGTTCGCTCCAATCTGCTCATGGGATTTGGTCCTTTGGAGATATTCGTCGTGGCTGTAGTTTAAACCTACAGTCTGGTAGAATTTTAAATTCAGTTCAGTTTAGAGTTGCATTGCAGCCGGGTGTCGGTGTCCCGTCGACCTGACCAATTGGAAGAAAATAATACTTGCAAAAAGCATGTATTATGAACAAAAACAAACTTCAAATAAACACCTTAAACACTATTTTGATAAATTAGAGGAGAATTTCTTATCTCCCCATCCATCTCCACTTCCATCCAAATAAGTGAATGCCCATCCCTGACAAGTCCATTTTAAATTTGAATAAATTAATTCCTAATCGTTTAAAACCCACACCGGATTTTTTGAAAACGCTGTGTTACTCAGTATTGTAAACAAATGCGTACATATATAAATACATACGTACATACACAAAAGATGTGTACGACTCCTTTGTTAGAGACAAGATTCTCCAACATTGAACAAGTGAGTCGTTAGGACAACAAGTTAAATGATAATGACACCCGCTGCGTCATTAGAGGTCATTTTCAGAAAAGCTTTTCACGTATTAAAGTGCATTGAGATACAGCATGTCCGTATGTACTCATATACATATATATTGTACATATTGTATATATATTTCTTTGTTTTGACTTTGTTAACATTGTTTGAACTTAAGTGCAACATATTTCATTCTACAAACAAAATTATATTTACAACTAATTCTGCAATTAAGGCGTTATTTGATACTAAATATTATCAGCTGGGTGCATGACTGATATGATATCTATGCTTTTTATATATTCTCGAAAACTCTTTTTCATATACTCTCGCAACTTATTGCTACCGAGTATAATAGTTTTGTTCACTTAACGGTTGCTTGTAACACTTAAACCTAATCAAGATACATAGATATGGTGTTACATACTTCTTATTCTTCCTCATTGGCAACGATACCGCTTTCGCGGTTATATAGGATTTGTCCGGAAAGTAATAGGACTGGTTTTCTTACGCCGCGACTGTACTTCGGAGCTTGCGCGCACCGACTGGATTCGGTATTGGGCGCACCTGGAGAGTCAGGACAAACAGCGCAAAGTGTTTCTGTGATGGTGCAAGCCGAAAATGTAGCGTTCGTTAGAACAGAGGTACGCGATTAAATTCTGTGTGATACTCGGTAAATCTGCGAGACGTTTGATATGATCAAGCAGGCTTACCCAGATGTTGCTTTAGCAAGAAGTGGTGTGTTTCGGTGGCACCAGGCCTTTTTGGAGGGCCGGGAAGAGGTAGCTGATGAAGACCGTGCTGGGAGACTTGTGAAAGTGAAACCGATGCTCATTGTCTTTTTTGACATCAAAGGCACCGCCCTTGAATTTGTTCCTCTTGGAAAAACCGTCAACGCAAAGTTTAAGTTGGAAGTTCTCAAGTGACTCAAACGAAAGGGTCAATCGGGTCCGACAAGACATCGCAGCCGATTGGAAGTTGCGCCACAACAACGCCCCGGCTCACACCGCCTTTCTTCTGAACAGCTACTTAATCAAGATCGGCATCCCATCGCTTCCGCAGCCGCCCTATAGCTCAGATATGGCCCTGGCCTTTTTTTCCTTGCCTGAAAAGGCTGATGAAAGGCAATCATTTGGAGACGACAGACTTTTTTCAAATCGACTCAGTCCTATTACTTTCCGGACCATCCCTGTAGGCGAGCTTAAAACAGCCCGCTGTTTGGCGCCAATTGGAGATTCCAAGGGTAGCCAGGTCGTTCCCATCTCATCTTTCCAACAGAGTGGAGGTATTTCTCTTCCTCTGCTTCCCCGGGGGATTCCGCGTACAATATTCTCAGAGCCGGAGTGTTTTCATACATTCGGACGACATGAAATAGCCAGCGTAGCCGCTGTCTCTTAATTCGTTGAATTATGTCAGTTTCGTCGTATATCTCTTACAGCTCATCGTTTAATCGACTGCGGTATTCGCCGTTGTAAAAGCGCAAATAACCATAAATATTCCGCAGAACCTAGCAGAACGGGAAATATGAGCGACTTGTAGAATTTTGTCCTTGTTCGCCGAAAGAGGACTTTACTTCTCCATTGCCATCAGTAGAACCTGTTGGCAAGAGTTATTCTGGTTGGATTTTGTAATGAAACCGAGTTTATACGTGGATATGTGACAATGGAGGAAACATGGCTCCATTATTTCACTCCAAGTCCAATCGACAGTCATCCGAGTGGACTGCTCACGATGAACCGGCTCCAAAGGACAGAAAACGCAACAGTCGACAGGTAAGGTTATATGACACCTATATTTTGGGAAGCGCATGGAATAATTTTTATTAATAACTTGAAAAGGAAAGGACCATCGACATAACGTTATTGGACCGCTTGAAAGCCGAAATTGCCGAGAAAACGGCTGTATTTGAGGAAAAAGAAAGTGCTGTTTCACCAAGACAATGCAATCAGTGAAAACGATAAATTAAGCTTCAAATTGATTTTGCATCCACCGTGTTCTCCAGATCTGGCCCCAAATGACAATTTCTTATTCTCAGATCTCAAAAGAATGCTCGCTGAGAAGAAATTTGAATAGAGTATCGCACTACAAAGATGGTATCGAAAAGTTGGGGGGTCTTTATAATCAGTTTATCACCCTTGAAGCCAATATGTTGAATGAAAAAAAAACAAATTTTGACAAAATTGTGTGTTTTACTATGGTAGGCCGGATAACTATTTAAATGAAATTCAGAGAAGATGTGCATCTTGTAATGATGTGTCAGATCAAATAATCAAATTATAATCTTACTGCTTCAGGCCCACTTCAATAACTCTAACTTCGTATATTAAGTATTTGGTTAAACTAAATTTAAATATGGGCTGCAATGCCTTTAATTTTTTTGTTTGGTCAATTATACTATATATACTTGTAAATGCACCACCTTTAGAAGTTTATAAACTCCTTACAAACTATGAAGTCGCCTTCAAGATTTGTTTTTCATCATTGTAATAAAAGGAATATTAAGTGATGCTTCGGAAAACACCTTACCAGTATAGTTCCTTGTTTTATTCCGAGTACTCAAGGAAATTACCACAATTTAGTGCAATCATAGCAATTTATTTGCCTTTTGTACTTTTTTAACAGCAATTTGGATAATTCCACTAACAAGCGCAAAGTGGATTAGATTCCAACTGTTCGACGCTTTGATTGGCAACATTCATGAGTGCCAGTCTACAGATGAATTGGCATATTTATATATGTATATAAGTACCTACATTTATGTGTATGTGCACCGGGACTCTAAAAAGGTGACTCTATTAAGGTGAGTTAACTTTTAGATGATTTTTAACTATAGTTTAAAGTGGCCACTCAGATAATAGAAGATTTTTAAGGTTAAGTGGATTAGGATTTGATATCAAGCACACAATTTATAAGTTAACATATTTTTGCACTTATACTACTGCACTTAAAAAGAGTAATTTAGAAGAAAACGTGTTCACTCATCCTCTGGCAAGCCGTAGTTTCGACCGATACCGCCTCACCCAACCGTATAAGCTGATCCTTGAAAAACATTGGGACTTTTACAATTGATTGAGTCTCGTATCGGATATTTTCTTCTTGGGAAAAACGAGGTAGGCTCCGTACTATAAAATTATTAATTTTTTTGCGAATGTATTGGGTGAGTAGCGTTTTTTTTTTAAATTAAGTTGAGGGTAGACCAAATATCTCCTGTCATCAAATAAACAGTCGTCGCACTCGCGACTTGTCTTCCACGTCACTGAAGTTGTAGATAATTTCGTCTATCTTAACATCAAAAACAATTACTTCGGACTGATTAGGCAATTGAGAAGTAAAGTCCTCTCTCGACGAACAAGGACCAAACTTTAGAAGTCACTCATTATTCCTGCCCTGGTATATGGGTTCTGCAAAAGATTTATGGTTCTTTGCGCTTTCGCCACGGCGAATATCGCATTCGATAAAACGATGAGCTATATGAGATATACGACGACATTGACATAGTTCAGCGATTTAAATGAGTATTCGACGTAGTACCCGTCGAAGGAAGCATAAGAAGAGGAATATCTCCACTCCGTTGGAAAGACCAGGTAGAGAAGGACCTGGATACACTTGGGATCTCCAATGGGCGCGAAACAGCGATAAGGGAGAAGGATTGGAGCGCTGTTGTAAACTCGGTTATAACCACGTAAGCGGTGTCTGGGTCAATAGGGAAGAAGAAGAAGTTGAGTACAACAGTGTGCTTAAAATGATTCCTAGTGGCATCACAACTCACAGAGCATGTTTTAGGTATTTTTTCCATCACATTGATACTATAGTTATACGAGGTCTGTTTAAAAAATGAGTTAAAATTTAATTTTTCTCAAAAAATATTTATTTATTAATCAACTTATATTTTGTTCTCCTCAAGATCAGATATAATACACTCACCGTTTTCCCATCCTCAAAGCAGTTCTGATGTGCACTTGAGCTCTTTCAGCGATTTTTATGGCCTTGGCTATCTCGAGCTTTTTCATTGAGACGATTGGACTCTGGTTTGCATGTCAAAATCATGATTCGTCACCAGTTAAGATCCTTTTAAGCAAATCTGGATCGGCGTTGATGTCCTGAGATGTTCATGCGACGGGCTTTTTGGTCAAAATAAAAAAAAAAGTAAAAAATTAACTTAAATCACGTCCAGTACGTAGTTAAGAAAATATAACAGCCATAGCTGAGAGTACACGAAGACCGGAGAGAGTCGATACAGCTTGTACAAGAACTGAAAACGTTCAACCTTCCCAAACGACATGGCTTCGCTCTATGGGCTCTTGAAAAGTTTTAAGAAGATCCGACGTTTTCGAGCCAAATTTTGTTAAGCGATGCGGTCCATTTCTGGCTCAATTGGTATGTAAACAAGAAAAATTCGCGCATTTGTGACAAAGACCAACCTGAAGAGATTCAAGAGCTGCCAATTCGTCTAGAAAAAACAGCAGTTTGGTGTGGTTTGTGAGCTGGTGGAATCATCGATAGATGATAATAAACATTTCCCATTAAATTTGAAGTATCTGTGTTTTTTTTTATTATTATTTATTTAACTTTATATATTAGGAAATACAGGAGCATCCTAATACTATTTTAATGCCAAGACATAACAAATATATACATTTCTTGAACACATCCATATACTCATACATATTTATTTTTTAACTAGACATAACAATTTGTTTTTAGAGACGCCTCAATAGTTAAATTATTGCTGTAATTTGTCGGCTCAGCATGCAAAGATCCAACAAAGAGGTATTATACTATACAAAAAAAAAAATTGTAAGCAAAATATTTTAAACAGCAAGGAGGAAGACTACACAGAATTTAATCTTTAAAGTTTTATTAAAACTTTTCTATATTTGCCTGCAATGTGTGGGTTCAAGCGGAAAAGAGTAGTTGGATGATGATTTTCTTATAATGAAAAGAAAGGTTCTTCAAACTGCTACAAATGAACATTGCAGTGGAAAGCTTTGCAGCAAAATCTATAAGCAGGGGGTTGGTGGATAAAGTAGACCGCATACCCCCACACATTATTTGGTAGAGAAGGCTTCAAGTCGGACTAAAAGAGTGTAGATGACGCAGGAGCATGTGACTCGCCAGCGGAACCCACAACATGGACCAGTACCATTATATAGACGCATAAAAATTACTAATGAAGTGAGAGCCGGAATCTATTGCTCTGAGCTGGATGCTAGGCGAACCTTTATTGGTCAGATTAATGCAGTTTCTGCTAAGTGGAAGCCTTTGCGGCCAGGAAAGTGGCTGAGATAGCTAACGACGTACGAAACAATATAGAGATGTTTATTATACACATATGTATGTGAACAGCCAGGCGGCAGTTAAGATAATCATTTCAATACTGCCGATACAACAACAAAAACGACAATCATATCAAATCGCGTTGCAACAGAGAATGTCCTTAGAAGCAAGGATCAGTATATATGTATATACTAGGTTTCAGGCCACAACGGAACTCCGGGAAATGAAAGTTGATGAGATTTTTAAAAGTGCCATCCGTCTGGCTACCGAAGCAGTATAAGAAATGCAGCAGTTATTTAGCAGAGGATCGGGGCGGGATGGAATGCTTTAAGGACATACAGTATCGCCAAGATAATGTGCAAAACCCTCGCAGAAAAAGACGCATGCTTCTCGCAGAAGTATATGCTTCTCACAGAGGCTGCAGGACGATTCTTCGCATAATGACAAGTCACCACATACTGACATCACATGCGAGCCAGAGGTACATAAGTAACGAGAACATAGCCTTAACAAGAACTCACTTGATCTAGAAGCTTTTTAGTTCAAGGGGCTAAATGAGGTATCAAGTCTCTCTTAAAGTTCGCAAAAAAAGGAGATTTGAAGTCTTGTCTGGCGAGTACTTCAGCTCAATTTAAACTGAACCCCCATATGGCAGTACTAAGGATAAGTAGATCTATGTATGACGTAACAGCCGGCCAGTATAACCTTCTTCTTCTTCTTTATTTGCGTAGACACCGCTTACGCGATAATAGCCGAGTTAACAACAGCACGCCAGTCGTTTCTTCGCCATGGTCGTCATCAAAAGGGGGTCTATCATCCGGGGCTTGTTGCTTCCTTTCATTGGGGGTGTTTTTTTTACGTGGCGGGTTCCAAACCCAACGCACAACCCTGTGGAGGGGATGTTTCGCCTTCAAACGGATGGTCTTAGGCTACCCAGAGGATATTTGGTCAAAGACAGGAAGTCGTGAGCTGAGTGAATGGCGATCAGAGAACTTTCCTCATTTGCGTGAACTTCTACACATGACTCCATCCTCCAGTATAACCACCAAACCTTAATTTTTTCGGGATACTATGATGACTCATGGAGTGTGTGGATTGCTGCCTGACCAATAACGTATATTTTGCTTATTGACGAAGCCACTTAGCTAGAAATTAGCCTAATCGCTGAAGATGATTTTTCGATGGAAATCCGGTTGGTCAAGCAGCTTCAGTTTTTGCGTAAATTTGATCTTGTAAGAATGTAGGCCAAGATCTTTTCGCAAAACTCGCCGGAACGACGTCACAGAGATGCCCAACGCTTGAGAAGGACGTGTGAGAGTCTGATTTGGGTCTTCCTCAATTCATGTGCTAGCTGTAGCAATATGCTCGACCCTACGGGCATTTCATTGTCTCATTGGCAAGGGAAATTTTGTACTGTGCCTGTTGATTCAAATTTTTCCACTAGACCCACAATTGTTGTTGTCCTGTCACACGATTATGACGACCGTAAGTTGGACGTAGCGCTCTTAAAGTTGAGACTTCTGAGTTTCGGTAGTAAATTTTAATAATTTCGATTCGTTGTCGGGTCGTATATCTTTCCATGATGAAATGGCAGATGCGTCAAATGGCCAAATCCTTTCGAATCATCTTAGGAATAGGTGAAATCGGATGAAAAACCGCTCAATTGTCACTCATAATGATAATTATAGTGAATTAATAAGAAAAAATATCGCAGAACACTGAGCTCCCATGAGAGCACTGAGCGCTGGAAAAATTGTGTCCGACCTACATACGTCCCCTTCTCTCCTTCTGATCAGGTGGTCAATTCCCCATAAGTTTTTTATTTCTTATTCACACTCTTTAAGCTACACAAAAACTATGTAGTAACTTTTGCCAAACAGCTTTAATCAGTGCCATATTTGTATATTTCAACAGCAGAAGTAAATAACTGTTTTTGTTTACTGTTTTTATTAACACATTTACAGCAAATCTTTCCATTGTCGACTTGCAGCAGGCCTTGACTGTTTACCAACATTGCGGTGTCAACTTTTAGGCGCGAACTTCACGCTTCAACTGCGTTTCTGCAGCAAAAGCTTACAAAATAAGCTTCACTCTACACACCTGCATAGATTTATGTTTTTGTTTGCGAAAATTGGCATAAGTAAATCAACAAATTGAGGTTGGACAAAAATAACTGGGATAAACACAAAATGAGTAACCTACTTTTGCTGTATATTTTGCGGCGCATTTTTCGTAAGCCGTCAACCACACCCACACTCATATACATTTGTCTAGTCAGCACTTCCTGATGTAGTGCAAAAAGTTCTTGTTTACGTTGCTTAGCAAATAAATAAATATTGGCCCTGTGAAAAACTTTTCCGTCGATTTTTTTGACACTTTGCTATGAGCGAAACCACAAAGGGTGTCCTGCAAGCAACTCATTCATATACTATACATACACACATATATATAGTATACTTGAATATGTACTCATCTATAAAAGTCTGTAGGTGTGTAAATGAGCGTTTAAGACTAATTTCCATTGACAGTTGCGTCGTCTGATCGAAAGAGCGCCTCCAGCTCTAAGTAACTGCCTATCCTATGCAAATGGAACACACACACATACATACATACATACATACATGCATTTACAAATGTATATTACGCAGTTCTTTCTTCATTCTTCTTCTTATGACGGCAAATATCGGAAAACGGACAAACAACACTTCGCCCACTTGAGTGTTGCTCTCCGCCTCGCACAGCCAATAGGTGGTGTGCGTCTTTGTTTTGTCTTCTTCGAATGGACCACAATTCACACAAACACATGAAGCCTAAACAATATAAATATTGTTACCTCATTTCAAAAGTATTAATAAAAAATTGTTGAATATGACGAAATAAACGAGTGGGCTTGTCGATTTTGTACTATCAACGATAGGGCATCTAGAGACTGAGGTTAGCTGAAGGCAGTTGCGAGCGATTTTATACCTTTCCGTTCAACGTTACAGGCCTTACTGCCTTAACTTTCCCCAAATTGCTTGAAGTATTCTTTGTTAAGCTCCTACTATACGGTTCGAACTTCGGATTTAGCCTCAATTTGTCGCAAGCAAAGATGTTCTTTCGCACTCTTTTCATATTTTTCTTTGAGTTAAGTAATAAGCGTTTCTTATTCATATCCATCTGCCTTCCTTCCTTTAAGTTAGCTTATCAATAATGTCTCTTGGTTACACAAATGCAGTGTTGAACTCTCCTTTTGGTTGGCTTAAAACTTGCCTTTACTTGCAATCACCTTGAATTGTGTTGTTGACATTGAATGCTGCGCTTTGCATAGTCCAATGTAAGCCAAGGCTATTGTGCACTATCTACTGCTAGTAGAGTTCAATTCGCAATTCTTAGCAGATAAATCGCTTTTGTTTGTGCGATTTTCTTACTTTCTTTCTTTCTACTGGAAATGCTTGTGCATTGGTCTCTTTCACCTGTCAATTGCAAGCGTTTGTGTTGCTTGCAATGATATAGTTGTTTTGCTGTCGGTTTGCCGGTGGCTTTAAAATTACGAGTTTAATGTCGTTTTGAAGATGTTCGAAAAGTTCAGCTACTTCTCCACGTTACCTGTGGGTTTATTATTTGTAAATTTACATAAAAGTATTTCAAAAGCGAATAACGTAATTCCAATAAACTATGGTTTTTCTGAAAATCCAAGTATAATTAAATTGAAGGTCATATGTTAAAAATTTCTTTTGGGACCAATATCGGTATGGTAGTTTCTGTTGCTGTCATTTCATTTAACAAAAAAGTGCCGAGAAATTCTAAAAAAAATTATCAATATTTCTTTCGTCGCCCGTAATCCCCACCAGATGTAATACACTTATGCCAACGATTCCACCTCACGAAACACTTTTCATAAGCACTTTTTGGGATGGCCTTCAGATCCTTCAGCGAATTTTGTTTTATCTCTTCGATGACTGAAATGGGTTAGGCAATTTCAGTTTGGAGAACACGAAAAAATCACTCGGAGCCAAATCTGGTGAATACGGGTTGATTGTGTAAAATCCATGAATTGTTCTTCCATAATTCTAGCCGTTCTCAGGCAAATGCCTCAAAATGGCCAAAAAGCTGCTGCATCAAACTACGAATATCAAAAAAAAAAAAAAAAACAATGAACATCACCTTGACTTTTGAGCGGCTTTGACGTGGTTTTTTGGGTTTTGGCTTGTTTTTTTCCCTCCATTCCGTTGATTGTTGACTTGTTTGCATGCCAAACTCTTAAACCCTTGTTATAATGCTAAGGTGGGATCGGAATTCGCACTACCAAGCGTGTCCAAATATAGCTGTTGACGGTACTCTTTTTGAAAAAGAGTGCAACTTAATCGGGATCTGTCGATATTGGAACCCTTTAGCAAATGGCTGCCATTTCAACACACCGATCACAATTCTTCTTCTTGATTCCGATCACAATTAGATTCTTGAAAATTTTACATAAATTATTAGCCAAGGCAACTCTATACCAACCATATCGGATCAGACCAGTATAGCAAAATTCAATCTAGATTAACATCTTTTCATACCCGTTTATGGTATAAGAAACGTACCAGTGAAGGGTATTATTAGCTTCAGTGCAGCTCGGGTTAACAGTTTTTCTATTTCTTTCACAATAGCTGTTATTTCTTCTAACTTAAATAAACACTCGATGACAGATCGTACAGTTATTGATATCGCAAAACGAGCAATGATCGTTATGCAATGAGTTAGGGTCTTGAGTTTCTCCTATAATGTATTATACTGCTATGAGTAAAAAATAGTAAGCCTTTTTCATAATCTTAAAATTCTTAATCCACTCTTCATTGTCTCCCTCAAAGTAATCCTCTTGACCCCAATACACTTGTGTGAACGTTTTTTCCAATTATCGAAACAGTTGTTAAAGTCAATTTCCGGAATAGCCTTCATCGCCTGATTTAAGCGATTTAATAGCTTCAACTCCAAATTTAACGAACAGCTTGCGAAGAATCATCGCAGTATGCAACGGTGCATTATCGTCGTGCAAAAACCAACCCGTTTCATTTTACGAATAGCTTCGCGCAAACGCCACATAGTACTCAAATAAATCCTTGATAACAGCTTGGCTAGTCGGAAGGAGTTAGGAGTGCACCTTACCTCGATAATTGAAGAAAACTGTCAACATAACCTTGATTTTTGTTCTGCGTTTCGAATTCGGCTTATCTTTGCCACGATATTCGGCCAATTGATCGTCTGTTTTCCGGACGTAAGCACAGAAGACTTACCGCCAGTAATAATATGTTTTGTGACATCCGGGTAGTCAGAAAGCATTGTTTCGAAAAAAATTAGGGATTTTGGAACCCATCGTGCTTTCACCAGGACCTTTCTTAGGACCAAATTGATCTTTCAAAATGATTTCCACTGATCCTTCCGATATTCCAACGATGCCAGTAAGATCTCTGACTGCTAATCTTCGATTCTCAAGCACCAATTCCTTTATTGTCAAAAACTTGCTCGCCACAAGCAATTTTGACCAAAGGCTTTTTGAAACATTCGAAACGTTTCGACAACAGAAATTTGATTCCGTACACAAAATTTAATAGAACTTCTTTATAAAATAATTTTACTCATCTTAAAAAATTGCCGATTGCACTTTATGTACTTTAGAAAGACAAGCGTATACTAAGCACTAATGGTTATTTAGAAGTGACATTTATCACAGATGTCACTGACAGTCATACCAACCTAGAAAACAAATATTTCGACGAATGGTTTTTCACGCCAATTTTAAATAAAAAAGTCTTACTATTTTACCATGGAAGCATATTTGCAGTTAATTCTAACATTAAACGAATGGTCCACATGGTCCAATACATTTTTAGGATATCTATCGACCAGGAAATATATAATAGCTTTTGTGCACAATTCGTTTCATTTGCTCAGTTGCTTGGCTTTATTCCTTACATATGTGACCAATGACATTTTCTTACATACATATATATCTACAAAATGATAACAGCAATTGCGAAGGACATTCAATGTTGATATTCTGTGCGTCTATATAATGGTTATTGTGTTCGAACGTGTCAAGCAGCAGTACAATCATGGCAACAGTATTCGGTCTTATTTACAAATGCATTAAAATGACCCTTCCTATTGCATTTAAAGTGTAGTCGAAAGCACCGTTTAGTTTATTTTAATGTTAACATACACGCAGTTTTTACACGTTCAAGAATATATGAATTTAATATAATGAAATGACTTTAACGTTGTATGAAAAACTTGCATGTGCTGCAAAATGTTCCGAAAAGGGTTGAAGTTGGTGTATAAATAAATAATAATAAATAAGCGAAAAGTGAAAACAAAGCGATTCAGGATTTCCTTTCTTGATCTAAAATTGAGAAAATACACAAAATTTCAGCGGCGTCCTAGTTATATCTGTTTACTGATACATTACTATGGTTAATGTTACAAAACAAACTTAGATTTGTTTTTAGGTCATCCATGGAGTAATTCGGAATCATTATAGCAGTGGAGGATATGTTTTCCAGCGCCGTGGGAGATCGCATATAACTCGCAAAATATAAAATTTATTTGTAAAAAAATGTATAAATATACCTTTGAAATTGACAATTGTTTGAATTTTAATTGCCAAAAATCGCCTTTTTCGGCAATCACACTAGGTGTGTCCTTAAGGGTTTACGGGTTTAAACAAATTTTTGTCATATTAAATTCTCATGAATATTGCCCTAAATTTTCAAGTTGATCCGAGTAATAGTTTCGAAGATACAGCCTTGAGAACATGTGTGCTCTAGGCTGGCTGGGCTAAGTGCGCCGTCTTTAAACGCATTTTTCTCGAAACTGTGTTTTTGAAGTGGGCTGGCAAGATTCCTCGAGAGCTTCTCAACCGATATTCATAAAATTTTACACAGGTCTTTAAGATACAATTCTTAAAGACTTTGACGAAGGAATTATCCTGCCAACGCTGGCGCATCTTTTTTCTGAGGATTCATCGGAAATGGCGTCGCAATGGCCGAGTTTAAAATATTTTTTCCAAAAATTTCAGATATTGTTTTGCTAATAGTTTATGTTTGTAACAATAAAAAATATTAATAAAATATTTAATTTTTTATATGAGGAAAAAATTGTTGAAAAAAGGCTGTTTTTTTACCCGAGGAAACCCAAGCATCCCCTTAAAATAATAATAAATAAAGTAAAAATAAAAAAACTCTTTCGATTTGTCTTTTATATCAACATTTTGAAAATATCACAGCTCTAGTCTCATATTTTTTCATACTGCAATAACTGAATTTCGAAAATGGATTTTAAAAATTGATTTAGAGGTATATTTACTTAGATTTTTATATGAGTATGTTTCTCAGTTTATTTACACTGTTGCCAATGTTCTTTCCGATGAAAAAATCACAAGGATTTTCCCAAAAAACCCTCGATTTCTGCCTAATTTGTGAAAAATAACTAAAGTGATTTTAGGGGGTATTTTGGTCTAGGATTTTGAAAAAATAGATTTTTTTTTGCATATTTTGAAAGTTTAGATTTTCAAAAATATGACCGTGGAAGGATTTTTCAAAATTCGACTTATTTTCGGAGATACAGCCGATTTTGTGACGTGGCGTCCGTGTTCACTAGTGTCACCGTGTCTCCTAAACTTTAAACGCGTTTTTCTCGAAACTACTTTTTTTTAGGTGGTTGACATGATATGAGTTGAGTTCTACTAAACCGATTCCTTTGAAATTTGGTAGATACATATCTTTTTTATACAATGCTCTATCGTATCTGGCGTGGATTTCTAAAAATTTGATTTGAAGTATTTTTAAAAAATTCGAAAAGGTCGAAAAAATCGGGTCAAAACAATTTTTTTTTTCTAGTTGACACCATTTTGTTATTTTTTTTTTTAAAGGTCAAGCCGATAACAACATCCTTACTAATGAAGAATCTTCTTGTTTTTTGTGTTTTAGATCTCTACAACGGTTGAAATCACGTCAACCAGGACGCACCGTTTTTTTTTGAAGCCCCCACTCTCGACGAATTTTGGTTTTTTTTCTTGCAATTTTTTTTATATTATTAAAATGCCAATAAAAAACATATAAAAAAATGGATACTAAAAATGTCTTTCACTTTTTTTTTATCTTATTGTAAAAAATACCTAAAATTCATGCGTCTAGACCAGAATACCCCCTTAAAATATCTGAAAATTTCATTGAAACCATAGTCAATCGAACAAAATTCCTTTAAATTCTCTCTAGATAATTTGTATAGCACTCATACCGTACATACATATGTGCTTCAAAGTCTTCATCAGTGTGTAGTCAAATCAGAGCAACGTTTTTTGTTTCCAACCAGCGTTGGCTAATGACATGTACACTGCCACAAAAGCCATGGAGATGCCAGTACTGCTTTCGCCTCACACCGACCGGTGTGACCTGCTGTTGACCAGTGTGAATGCTTTTTGTGCATATGCTTTCATTACCCCTCGCCAATATACGGGCAAAAGGTCAATTTATTCAATTGTTTATTAAGTTTTCATTGGAAATTCTCAGAATGTTGCAGGTGAAAGGACAACAGCCAAACGCTCGATATGTGTGCATGGAAAATTATGCTTCTACGAATATATAGTAGCGTTCACCTCTATGGAAACTGATATAGAAACACACACAGAGAGCCTTGCACGCGCCTATATGTATGCTATGGTTCCAGTAAACAAAAACGCTGGCGCTTTTGTAAATGCACTGTCCGAACGGCACTGGGCGCCAATTGTAATTCTGCGTGTTGTTTTTGAGATATCCTTGACACTTGCGAGTGCAACGACACTGCGCCGTGTGTTGTTGTGCTTGCTGCTTGCATTGTTACGTATTGCCATCCTACTCTCCTCGAGGCAGTTGACCAGCGGCCATAAAATTGTGTTGTTTACCGTCTGTTACCGAGCACTGAATTTCCTTGAAATTTCATAAGCCTAAAGTCATATTTAAATACGTAAAATTGACGCGTGTGCTTCATTGTTTATGTGTGTGGAAAAAATTATATTATACGTGCGGCATGAGGCAAAAATGTTAAGCCAAAAGCACAATAGCAATATTGGCCTTAATGAACTGTTGTTCGTCGAGTATTGAGTGTATTGACATTGTATTGGCAACACTGTTGTGATTGACGTACACTTCTTACATTGTGGATGCATTATTTTTAAATCTCTTCTTTTGTCTTTTTGGAGAGAGCTCATTGCGCTGCGGTGTCCAGCTGTGAGTGAAGCAAAGGCCAAAGCCCTTTGCTGTTTACTTTGTAGCCAGTGTCCCTAACCCTACAGGATTATAATTGCACAATCAGCTCCAGGTAGTTGCTATGAGAGTATTTGTGATAGTGAGGAATAGTGTTTTTTAGAATATTTTAAATGCGAGAGTAAATATTAGTTAACTCACTCGTTATAAATATTAAAATTAAGATTTGTGACAGTTGTGTCTTCAAGATGTCATTGTTGGACAATACTAAACTGAAAGCTCTTTATAAATTAAGTCGGTTCATATCATTCTGGAGTAGCTAAACTCCTTTTAAAAAAATAATTGCATACTTTTCATGGAAAATTCCCAAGGGATTTAATCCTCAGGAATTTCCGAGTACCATTGCTGTAGAAAAAGCTGATAAAATGTCAGCTAAATGCAAATCGGCAGATACCATTTCTGGTAACAAGGAAGAATTTAGCAATTTCACTCGGAGCAACAAGACTCCCCGATCGCCTGACCGACAGACTATAATACCCATAACACAGAGCATTGAAGTTGCTATGCCAACTTGGGTTAGTTGCGATCGGGGAGTCTTGTTGCTCCGAGTGAAATTGCCAAATTCTTCCTTGTTACCAGAAATGGTATCTGCCGATTTGCATTTAGCTGACATTTTATCAGCTTTTTCTACAGCAATGGTACTCGGAAATTCCTGAGGATTAAATCCCTTGGGAATTTTCCTTGAAAAGTATGCAATTATTTTTTTAAAAGGAGTTTAGCTACTCCAGAATGATATGAACCGACTTCCTTTATAAAGAGCTTTCAGTTTAGTATTGTCCAACGATGACATCTTGAAGACACAACTGTCACATCATTAACAGTGAACTCAAGATAATTATGAGCGAAGAAAAAAACGCACCCTCCGCTCTAGGAGAGCTAATACATGAGTTAATTTCTCTCCACGGCCATAAACAAAGACACTTTTGTAAGTCAGCACATGCGAAATATAATAGACAAAATATGTAAACTGCATAAACAAGTAGTAAGTGAAGTGAGATAGTTGGCATCTCACCCGATCACTCAGTCGAAAAGAGGCCGCACTAAGTGCACTGATGAACCAATAGTAGAGGAGGAGACTGAACAACGACCGAAACGGACATGTATTAATTCGGCAAAAACTCGGGCGAGAACAAGTTTAACTGGCCAGTTTAAAGTCACTTATATCAAATCAACCAGAGTTAAAGGCACTGAAAAGTCGCCACCAGCGTCTCAATTAGGCACACAGACAACACAAGGGACTAATTGCTACCCTTTGACACAAAGGACACCAAGTTCAATGAAGGAACCGTAAAGCATAGTTGCTAGGAAAGCTAACTAAAAGACTGCGAAAATGCTGAAAACAAAGCCCCAAGTGATAGCGAACTCAAAAAAATGGGAATCTTGCCTCCTGCTAAGGTTCTAAGTAAAATTAAGTCCGACTCCAAGGAGATGGTTAGTGTGGTTCCTATTCCAAGAGCCTTGAAATGGTGTACATAGATTGCATTGCAATTTAAAATGAGATTCTTCGGCTGCATGTCGCGAAAGCGACAGTTTGCAGGAGCGGCTATACCCATTTTGAACAGGTGTGAAGGTGCCCAGTGTAAAATGCAGCTACTAGCCGGAATATGTATGAGTGATAGAAAAATTCTTATTTTTACACTTCTTACCATTTGCAAAGGCTCCAGTCCCGGTTTAATATGGCTGCCGTGAAGAAGTTAAATAAATGATTAAATGGGTCTGACTTTTCACGTTATTATTCGGCCATGAAACGTTTGTCACTACGTAGTGATTTTTTTAAGTGCTGCAAGGCTTGTTGCTCCGTCATCTTGTTAGGGTCACCTGTTATGATGAGCTATTGATATTACGTGAAGGTCGAAATAGTTGTTCGGCACTTGCTCATCATTGATGGTAACGTTGACCTCATCTTCGGTACCAATAATGTGTTTGGCATGCAAACCCCAACAAACAGTAATATTTTCTAGGTGTACGAGAGCCTGCAGAATGTATGCAGAACTGTGCATACTTCAATTATAAAGGTGTTTGAAAATGTGTGAAGCTATCTCTACATAATTATTATTTTCACAAGGAATATGTCATAAGAAAACACATACAAATACAACTTTATGTATGTAACTAAGGTTTTGAGAAACACCCATTTCGTGATACTTGTTACGCTAGATTAAAAATATAAATCTTAGTGTGGCAAAGCGCATGAGGATAAGGACTTAGATTTTTCTGTTGTTGAAATTGGCATCATACGAGTATAATGAATGAAAGTTTATACATTTATGAACATTACAGTCGCAATCATTTCTCTAAGTGTTTCTTCAGCTGTCAATGCCCTTGCATGATGTGTTAAATCGATCCAATAGGATTAGAGCGGACTTCTTTAAGCCGATAGTTTGCAAAAAGAGCAAAAACCTACAACAACGCTAGCTTTGTGCGCGCATTCAACACTCAGCGGTGTGTCTACGCTGAGTTGTGATTGTGATCATTTGAAGCGTAGGCGTTACATGGAATACACTCAACGCCATATTACTCGGGATGATGTTGCTACAGACCATATGTGCATTCCAAAGGAAGCCCTTAGGTATTAACTTGAGGTATTCGCGCTACGATTGCCACAATAACTAATGACTTTGGGTCGAGCGATTGAAGTGTGACACACAATTGCTCTTGCGCTCTTGCCAATCAGTGTTAACTATCAACACTTGAGCATAGAACCTAGGCACACACCCACCAACCGCAAAGCATTGGTTAGGACAAGTCAATGGAGGTGTTGGTTTACGATTCGTAATTGTAGAATCGGCATTGATGCTCTTAACTGAATCAGCGAAAGTGAAATCTCAGCTCGTGGCCAAAAGGACTGCGCGTCCAACCGACACAAAGCTTCGGCGCTGACAATGGCGTTACTTAAGAGGATTTCTGCGCGATTCTTTCGTTTGTAGCGTTTGTTAGTTTATTGTTGTGGCTGAAATATGATCATTTGGATTTATTTGCTATCTTGATGGCGCGCGTGTTTGAAGCTTAGAGGCCTGTCTTCCGGCGGAGGTTTTTCAGCTCAGCTTGTTCTTATGCCACTTGAGTTTCATTCTTAAAATAATTCTAGGAGTTAAATTTTTTGCTTTCTGTTTTGGTTTTCGCATGTATCAGTGGGTTCTATAAAAGCGCTAGAAACTTGTGGCAGGTAATCAGTGCAAGTGTACGCTTCTAGTAAGAAACTTAGTTCAAGACAATTTAGATTCCAATTTGTTTTTTAGCAGGAAAAATGTTCAAAGTGGTGAGTGCTACACATAAAATTGAATTAAATTAATTTTAAGGAATAATTTTTTTTTTTTTGAAAATAGTACTTTCGAAAAAAACGAACTGAATTGGAGGAATACAATTTTGCATACTTTAGAATCCGTGTGCGTCGTTATTGGTTGACGATTCTGTCAGTTCTTTCGAAATTTGTAAATGTGTGATCAGACTATCTTTTTCTGATCACTATTCGATATTTTATGTGTTTTTGGGCGTTGTTTCATATTCGGATCATTAGCCAAAATATATTGGATTAGTCTTCTAAAATGTTATTAGCTTTTCTGGAGTTCATAGTAAAATTTGGCAGCACTCTTTCGATCTTGACATAGGTTCATGTAGCCTTGTCCCACGATTCATTCTAATGAGATCTAACCAGTGTTAACTTCGTTCTTCGTTTTCGCGGATTGTTCGTCGTGAATGGACTTTACTTCTCAACTTCTTCTTGGCGCAGATTGTGTGGTCTCCCTTTTTGTGCATGCTTGCTTCTTACTAGTTCTTCGCCGCCGTATTTGAAAAGCTCGGCCGGCAATCCATCGACTCCCGCTGCTTTGTTGTTCTTCAGAAGGGTATGGAACGTCTGCTCCATCGTCATCGATTGGGAGTTCGTTCATCATCTCCTGGTGTTATGCTTTCACTACCATTCAGCAGGCTGGAGAAGTGTTCCCTTTATAATTTTAGTATGCTCTGGGCATCAGTCACTAGATCACCTCTGGGGTGCTCCGGTCTTGAAACCTTCTGTCAGTCGCCGCATCATTTCGTTGAATTTTCGTACATACCCTGTCGGCAAGCTTGCCAAGCTCTTCGTACTTACGTATTTCGGTGTCTCTCTTTTCTTTTTTGTCTGCAAATGCGCCTCTCTTCCCTCTTCATCTTACCAGATGTTCTTTTGGCTTTTCCGTAGAGTTTGCAGCTGAACGTTTGTTTTTACTGTTTTTTTCTGCATAGACGCGGGTGCCTATCTTGGCTGCAACAAGATAGTGGTCCAAGTCGATGTTTGGACCTCGGAGCGTAGGCACGTTTAAAACACTGGATATGTGTCTTCCGTCTATCACATCATGATCGATCTGGTTCGTTCTTGTAAAGAAGTAAAACTTTTAAGAAGTGAAGGTAATTAGTTGAGTTGACGTAAAATTTTAGAATGGTTGGTATAGAGAACAACTCAAACCCTTAATTTTGACAATATATCTCAAGCAGAGGGTTCAGCAAGGCCATACGATTTATGGTCGTTGGTTCTTTTTAGTATCTGATTATCTGAACTGCGAATGTTTTGTTGACATATCAACTGCCTTTCAATAAAATAATTTAACTTTTTGTTAAGTATTCTTGAAACACTTCAACTTATGCTAGAATTAAAATATTAACCACGAAAGAAAGAGAAATAAATTATACTATTCTGTAATTTTTATTTATTTCAGTTCAGCATCCTCTTCGTTTGTGCGCTGGCTAATGCAGCATCCGATAACTTAGCCGTGCTACCGCCAGCTCCACTGGCAGCCGCGCTGCCGCTCTACAAGTCCGCGCTTGTTGCTGAACCCACACATGTTGAAGTGCACGAACCCGCCTTGGCGAAAGTGGGCGAATTGGTTGAGAGTGTACCCACTGCTGTTTCCCATCAGAGTTCAACAGTTGTGCATAGCAAAGCTCAACGCATTACACCGTTAGTGACACCTGCCGTCCGCTCATATGCCACACCCGCTTTTCGAACTTTTGCTGCTGCCGCACCGTTTTTGCAACACACACCGCTACTGCGCACAATACCATTCGGTTTAGGTCCAGCTGCCGCTTTTGTTCACGCCAACGCTCCAGTACAGGTGCGCTCGTTCGCTTCGGCTGCTCCATTCCCGGCACCGGTCTATCGCTCTTATGGATTCTCCGCTTTTGGTCAGCCGCTGGTCTATACCTCTGCCGAATTTAAGAAATAAATTGCCAACAACTCTGACGTGCGGCTTATTGGACGAATATTTTTAATTGATTTCCACACTTTATTCCCTTTTGCGACCCATAAATGTACGTTTGGAAAAAACAATAAATCCGGAATTCTGTAAATAAAATGCATACAAATGTTTTGTAAATTATCTATGTATGTGGTTTCTTCTCATTATGCATTCAGTTTCGCTCACATTGTCTGCTATGTTTGTCCTGCGGCATAATTAAGCTCTCGTAATCCGCATAAACCTTCATACAAATTATGTCAAGTGAGGAAGATGGCTTGTTTTTCCAGTGGCTTTTATGGAGTTTCTTTCTTGTCGGATTCTTCTAAATATAGAAATCAGTCGACTCAGTTCTGCTCACTAACAACATGTTCCGACCATAAAACTTAATTAAATACTTATCTATACATATTTACAGTGCGTTCAAAAAGTACCGTTTTCGTTTTCTAAAGTGTTTGCAGCGTTTATTGGGAAATATTTTGCAATTAGAGGAAATTGTTTCGTTATAAGTCTCGTTTATTCAATACTTCCTCCAATCTACTCTTAAACCGGTTGGAATTATTACCTGAAATCTGTGATGGCAACTTGCAACTAAATTTTCCGCATATTCCACAGAATGCGACCTCCAGGTATGTTGTAGCCAAACAACATCTTTTAAGGACCTTAGCTATGTTCTTGATATTTTGGCTTTCATTAAAGCCCAAATATTCTCTATTGGATTGGCATCACGCCCTGTGATACCAAATCCATAGTAACAATATAGCTTTCTTTTTTGCATTTAGTACAACGTGCGCATACCATGTTTCAGATCATTTTTATACTCTCGCAACAAACTTGCGAAGGAGAGTATTACAGTTTTGCTCACATAACGGTTGTTTGTAAGTCCTAAAACTAAAAGAGTCAGATATAGGGTTATATATACCAAAGTGATCAGGGTGACGAGTAGAGTTGAAATCCGGATGTCTGTCTGTCCGTCCGTCCGTCTGTCCGTCCGTCCGTGCAAGCTGTAACTTGAGTAAAAATTGAGATATCATGATGAAACTCGGTACACGTATTTCTTGGCTCCATAAGAAGGTTATGTCCGAAGATGGGCAAAATCGGACCACTGCCACGCCCACAACATGGCGAAAACAGAAAACCTATAAAGTGTCATAACTAAGCCATAAATAAAGATATTAAAGTGAAATTTGGCACAAAGGATTGCATTAGGAAGGGGCATATTTGGACGTAATTTTTTTGGAAAAGTGGGCGTGGCCCCGCCCCCTACTAAGTTTTTTGTACATATCCCGGAAACTACTATAGCTATGTCAACCAAACTCTACAGAGTCGTTTCCTTCAGACATTTCCATATACAGTTCAAAAATGGAAAAAATCGGATAATAACCTCGCCCACCTCCCATACAAAGGTTATGTTGAAAATCACTAAAAGTGCGTTAACCGACTAACAAAAAACTTCAGAAACACTAAATTTTACGGAAGAAATGGCATAAGGAAGCTGCACTCAGGCTTTTTTTATAAATTGGAAATGGGCGTGGCGTCGCCCACTTATGGACCAAAAACCATATCTCAGGAACAACTAGACCGATTTTAATGAAGTTCGGTACATATTTTTTTCTTAATACCCTGATGACATGTACGAAATATGGGTGAAATCGGTTCACAAACACGCCTTCTTCCAATATAACGTAATTTTGAACTCCATCTGATGCCTTCTCTGTATAATATATACATTAGGAACCAATAATGATAACGGAATAAAACTTTACACAAATACGGTATTTGAAAAATATGTAAATGACGGATAATAAAATCTCGATTATCACTTTATCATGCCAGAGTATAAAATGTTCGGTGACACCCGAACTTAGCCCTTCCTTATTTGTTTATGAATAGTCTTCTTCAAATCACGAGAGAGTCGTCTCAAGCTCTCAAGTTATTTTTGTTCGGTATTGTTTGCCATTTCATCATGGAAAGACTTACGTCTGAAAAGCGTTAACAAATCGATCAACTTTGTTACGAAAATTCAAGTTCTATAAAGAATGTGTTTCGCGCGCTTCGCTCAACTTATGGTTAACATAATCGGCCTACTGAGCGCATTATTTGCTTCACCATTACCCATTTTGAGTCCCAGCATTTATTATTGGATAACTACTAACTAATAATACTCAACAAGGAGTTACCGCATTTGGGATGAAGAGCAACCTAAAGAGATTCAAGAGCTGCCATTTCATCGAGAAAAACAACGGTTTGGTGTGATTTGTGGGCCGGTGGAATCAATGGTCCATATTTCCTTAAAAATGATGCCGGTGAGAACGTAACCGTCTACGGCGACCGTTATCGCATCATAATAACCGACTATTTGATGTCTGAAATTGATGTCCGACATTTGGTTTCAACAAGATGGCCCTACTTCACACACATCGCAACAATCAATGGATTTATTGAGTGAATCCTGTGGTGAGTAGATAATTTTATGTTATGGGCTGGTCCTGTGAGGATATGTAAGGTATAAAGTCTATGCGAACAATATCGCTTTCATTCAGGAATCGCAGCGAAAGATCACGTTTGTAATTCGCCAGTTATCAATTGAAACGCTTGTACGTGTCATCGAAAAGTGGACTCAACGAATAGACCATCTGTGACGTAGGCGCGGCCAACATTTGAAAGAGATAATCTCCAAAAAACAAATGCCAAAGATGCTCTTTCGCATGATTATAAACATTCTTCAAACATTTTAAGTTTCTGTGTTTTTTCTTTAAGAATTTAGGGAACCCCTTTATATTTAATCCCTTTTGGAAACAAAAATTTTTTAGCTTCTTTTAGACTGAGCAGTGAATTCTCCTCAAAAAGAAGAACAATAGCGTTGTCCGCACTTTTAGATGTCGCGTGATTCCTCTTCTTTCTGGCTTGTCATCTATGTTTCCAATTTCTCCATAATTGTCAGACTACCTCTTCACTCATATTTAAATACTTTGCAGTTTTTTAATGTTAAAATTTTGAACCTTTATGACGTTTTATTAGAAAATATACTTTAAAACGATTTTATACTTGAAAAAAGGTTATTTTTTGAACGCACTGTATGGTGATTGCGTCTACGTAAACGCAATATTTCTTATATTCTTTTACGTCATCGTTGCGTGGCTGGTATGTTCATTGAAATTGAGAGAATTGTGGTTAGGTAAATTATTTTAATTAATGTTCCAGCTTCTGTGAGTGCAATTATAAAGACTTCCATATAAATCACTTTGTTTAAATTTAGTGGACTCAAATGCGAGGAGTTTATATAACAGATAGATGCCAGAGGTATTGCAAGTTTGATGGGTGATTTAAATTAAAAACCATTTATATATGAATGTACTCCCTAGACACATGGTAGTTATGTAATAGCCTTATAAAGTTTTCAATATACTAGAATGAGAATAAAACGATTAAGGAAACTTCTAATTCCAGAAGGACACAAATATACAATATAAACTTTACAGTGTAAGAGTAGGTTAGTGGAACGTATCATGTTCGATATTACAAATCAACTAAGCGCCTAGTGGCCAATAAAAATATGCACAGGCTTATAATTTCTATTCCCACCAGTTTGGTGGGATGCCTAAAAGTATGGGCTACCGAGTGTTTAAGCCTTGATGTCGGTAACTCTGGACAATCAAGCAAGAAATATTGAGATGTTTCTAGTCCAACTTCTTCCATACAGCTTCTGCAGCTGGCGTCCGGTAAGATAACAATGATGCGGCAATCGACTGATACGAGGATCTCTTACGATTGATCTTAGACCAAAAGGAACTTGCGTAAGCGCATAAAGCAAAGGTAGCCCAGCGCTGACCAAGCTCACGCGAGGCCCAGCTAACCACGGGATGAAGGGAGCACCGACTCGATAACATTCTACTGATTACTGCTACATTACCTTTGCTTACAAACTCATCAGCTTTACAGTTACCTGCGATTTCGGTGTGACCTGGCACCCATACTAGTCTAACCACAAAGTGACTCGTTGCCAATGATAACAAGGTTAGGCATTCCTTTAACAGCATTGAACGTAAGGTAAATGACAGTTTGGGCCTGAGAAGCAGCCTCCAAGACCCTGTGATTTAACATCGTTAGATAATTTTTTGCGAGGTTATGTGAAGTTTAACTTATTCTAAAAAGTGCAGAAGGTAGTTCGACACAAAAGAACTATGAACACCTCGGTGTTGGACCGACCAGGGTTAATTTTTTTTTGAAGAATCGTATTCGTGCCCTAGTAGCGATCTTCTGACACAAAAAATGTATATTTTAATTAAAAATGCAGATGTTTTAAGGAAATATAAGAAGGTAGGAGTGCGGCCCACATGGGCTTAATTAGCGTTCAACTTTCAATTTTGATGCAGTATCGTCGGTTCTTTTACTTTTGCTTTCCTATTTCATCATTAT
Organism: Bactrocera tryoni; assembly: GCF_016617805.1. Classification (NCBI taxonomy): domain Eukaryota; kingdom Metazoa; phylum Arthropoda; class Insecta; order Diptera; family Tephritidae; genus Bactrocera; species Bactrocera tryoni. The sequence goes on from NC_052503.1 coordinate 41,672,614, forward strand.
GTTGTTTTTGTTGTAGTGGCAGAAATCTGCCGAGTTGGCAGTCCTCGGCTGGATAAGATTCCGTTCGGGTTACGTAGACCCGACCATCGTCGGAACGGTTTCATTGTTACGCTCAAACCGCAATATTTGGTACTCTCAATAAAACTAGTAATGTCCGCAATGCTTTTTGTTGACAACTATTTAAGGTGTAATGCCTATTGGGTTCCCAGTTTTTTGTGTTCGAGTTCCGTTTCTTTATTCCTTTTTAGCTTGCAGCTGTGACAAATATTCTTCTATGGCAGGCCTACTTTTAGCGCATGCTGTTCAAGGGGTTATGCTATGTATTTCTGGACCTATTTAATAATTCCTTTGTTCTATATTTGTCATATTTGGGCCATATATGCTTTGCTATCTTGCATAAAAAGTTCTGTTTTGATCGTTCCCAGTGGGCTTGATATTCACTCCGCCTCAGATTCGTCTAAAGAGGGCCCTAGCTTTGCCATTTCGTCTGCCTTTTCGTTACCGATAATAATTTAATTTTTGAAATACTGAACAGTTTTCTAAAATATGATGGCAGCTAAATAGTTAACTACAATTTCTATCCCGTTGCGAAGGTGTCCTTCGCTTGTTCATAACTTATCATAACTTATTAGATGACTTAAGAAAGCTTCATAATGGTGTGCCGTTTTTAGATGAAATTATTGTTGAAGTCAATATTTACCCTTTAATGTGAGTATTTCTTAAGGGTCACGCACATATCCGTCATGATATGAGTATGTGAGCATGTAATTTTTGCGATGCGATACCGTTTAACACCGATACCTTTGCATAACACAGACACATTTTTGACTATACACAGGTAAAACGTGAAATTTAGATATGCGCTTGAGAAAATTGAAGCCTTGAAGTGGGCGTATAGACATATTTACATGAACATATTTTCAACTTCATTTTGCTTTTAGCTTTATCATCTATCATAACAAATGTTTCGTAATATTTTTGTGTAACAAAAGGTAATGAAGAAATTCGGCGTGTGTACCTATGTCTGTATGAGGATGTGTGATATTTTTGTGGCACCTAAGTATGAACATCCTAAATTATGTCTAAAAGTATATAGCTTATGAGCCTTTCTAGAAGAGACATTGTGTTGCCTGTTACTGTGGGAGAAACAAAAAACAAAGGCGCAGACGGCTGTGACTATGGTTTTGAACATAACGACAGACTCAACAATGTGGATGTCGCGACATCAATAATAAATACAATAAAAGAGGTATTAAATTTACATACCTCATCAATAGTTAATGAATGTGTTATGCTGAATTTCTTGTGCATAATTGTATGTAAATATGTTCGCCTTAAGTTTGTGGTTCATAGAATCCTTATAGGACCACGTTTGGCTTGTAATTCTGGGTGCACTTGTTTAGCACTTCATAGGTGATTGTCAAACCCAGAGGCCGGTGTTGTCGAGGGTCCGACACTCGAAGTGTAACGAATTAAAAAAGCCATAAATTCGGTTTGGAAAATTATTTTTATTTATTTTAAAGTACAAAATGTGTGAAAATAATCATAAATTCAGGACCAATTCACTTTTGCTCGATATGACCACCTTTTGCCTTAACTATGGCCTTGAGACAGTCAAAAAACGAATCGCAAGCTGCCCGAATGTGACTTGCCGGTATTTTGGCCCACTCACGGACAATGGCTTTCTTCAGCATCTCGAGACTGGTGTATTTTTTACTTCGGACCTTGCTCTCCAAAATGGCCCAGAGAGAATAATCCATTGGATTCGCATCTGGTGAATTCGAAAGCCATTGTGTGGTCGTAATGAAGTTCGGAACATTGTTTTTCAGCCATTCTTGGCTCACTTGCGCTTTGTGAGATGGTGCTGAGTCTTGTTGAAACATCCATGGCTTGCGACCGAAATGTTTGATTGCCCACGGCTTCAAAGCAGCCTCCAAAACTTGGAACTTGTAAGGTTTGACCACAGGCTCATTTTCCAATATGGGCGGATGCTGCGGTCGTATATTTTCAGTTCTTTAGCCATTTGATTGGCACTTCGTCGTGGATTTCACTGAAGTCGCTTCTTCACTTTCCGAACCATCTCACGTGACGTTGCAGTCTTTTGATGACCACCTCCATGGCGTTTTGCGATGCTACCAGTATCATTGTAACGAGTGATGGTGCGATAAACAAAAACGATTTACTAGATATATAAGCATCGTTGATAGAGGCTATTAGGTCATAGGCTATTCCAAAAATCGAGTTAGAGAAGTGATTCGACGATTGAAATACATAAGTGCTTCTGCAAAATATCGAATAGTCCTCGAAAGCGAAAAAAAATGTACACTAAAGAATAAAAAAAACAAGTAGAGAAGAGCTAAGCTCGGGTTTAAACGAACATTTTATACTCTTACTTATTAAATGTACCTTCAATTAGATAAAGCCTGTAAGTTTTATGGCGAGTTGTCACCCGATTTGATTCTTTCTAAACACAAATATGCACTGTTATATAAAAATCACGGTCTCTCAATTTTATTAATATAACTCACATATTGGCCAATACGAGTATATACGGTATAAAACCACGCTGAAGTTCGAAAATATTTACTGTAGGTATATGGTTGGACGAAAGCATGCTTGACGTTTGGAATTTAAGTGTGCTCTGCCCAATCCACAAGAGACCTCACAATCAGCGCAAACTACCGTGGGATAAGTCTCCTTAGCATCGCATCTAAAGTTCTATCGAATGTATTGTGTGAAAGATTGAAGTCCATCGTCAACAAACTGATTGGACCTTATCAGTGTGGCTTTAGGCCTGTAAAATCAACAACTTACCAGATATTCGCCATACGCCAAATCTTGGAAAAGACCCGTGAAAAGAGGATTGACACACACCACTTCTTCGTCGATTTAAAATATGCTTTTGATAGCACGAAAAGAAGCTGTTTCTATGTCGCTATGTCTTTCTGAAGTCTGAATTCGGCATCCTGGCAAAACTAATACGATGTAACTGACGTTGAGTAATACCAAAAGCTTCGTCAGGATCGGGAAGGACCTCTCCGAGCCGTTCAATATCAAACGAGGTTTCAGACAAAGGGACTCTCTATCTTCTTCAATATATCCCTGGAAACATAATTCGAGCTGCAGATCTGAATAGAAAAGGTAGAATTTGCTATAAAAGTGTACAGCTGTTGGGGTACGCCGATGATATGGATATCATTGGCCTAAACAACCGCGCCATTAGTTCTGCTTTCTCCAGGCTGGATAAGGAAGACGAAATATCCCCTGTCATTAAAATAAACAGTCGTCGCACTTGCAGCTTGACTCTCATGTTACGGTTGACCGTCATAACTTCGAAGTCGTAGATAATTTCGTCTCTTTAGGAACCAAATGCAGAATAATTTTTGCCAAGTGCTACTCTGGACTGAATAGGTAATTGAGTATCATTATTCCTTACCGGCTATATGGTGCAAAGGCACGGACGATGACACCATCTGATGAGTCGACGTTACGAGTTTTCGAGAAAAAGGTTTTGCGGCTGACTTATGCTCCTTTGCATTGAGATAACGGCTACGCTGGCTAGGTCATGTCATCTGAATAAATGAAAACGCTCCAGATATGAGAGTATTCGACGCAGAACCCGCCGTCGGAGGCAGAGAAAGACTTTCACACCGTTGGAAAGACAAGGTGGAGAAGGATCTGGCTACTCTTGCAGTCTCCAAATATAGCGCCGAACAGCGAAATGGAAAAACGACTGGCGCGCTGTTGTAAACTCGGCTCGGCTATATATAGTATATATTTAGAAGTAAAAAAGGACTTGTTTCATGGTCAAAAAATAAATAAAAACTGTACCGGAATGACAAAATTTGCGATATCAACCACGTATGCAATACTGTGGAAGTTATGTTGTTGTAAAAATTATATCACACTTATTGTGTCAGTGGCATAATACACAAACAGGTTATAGATACGTAATTTCACCCACTATTGAAAGCTTCAATCATTTGCCCACTGAGGCGATGAAAATATAGCATTATTCTATTTCACTTCCAGCGCATATATAAATTTATATGAAATCCAATACCAAGACGTTCTGTGCGAACGATTGACGTGGAATCATTCAGCTGCAACGGCATTTTATGAGTATAAAAGCTTCCTGAAAACAATGCTGGAGCATCAGTAAGACACTGGTATTTTCTAAAGCAAACATTTTGAAAGATTGTGCGACATAACAATGTTCAAATTGGTGAGCCTTAATTAAATAACTTAAGAGCTCTTGCTTATACACATATTCCAACTCATAAATCTCCATCCGCAGTTGCCACTACTACTAAGCACTTGCATTGTGTGCAGTGTTGCCTCACCAGAGCCGGACGGTCTGTACAACATCATCAGCAGCGGCATCGGCAGCGGCGCAGCCATTAAGCCCTCGCAGACATTATCCTTGACAGCCAAAAGCCAATATCCACAACAGCCGCAGCAACAACAGTTACAATCGAACGCCGTCACATCGGGTGAAGACGAGGAGACAAACGACGTGACGGGCCCCGCAACAGGAGAGCAACAGGAACCACTTGCGCCCGCATCAGTCACAGCAATAGCGAACTCTGCACCAGTATCAGGTACTAAAGCGCCGGCTCCATCCTCCCTAGCACGCCTAAAAGCTGTCGCTTCTGCTGGTTCGGCTTCTGCATCGGCATCGGCATCGCGTTCCTCCTTACGTGTATCGTCTTCAGTTAAATTACCGTCGGGCAGCAGCTCCACAGCATCCATTCAACATCAAATCTTGCCCGCGGAGACCCTCTCGCTGCCTATTACCATCTCGACACGGCCAGGCTTACGTACTGTTATCGCACCGGAAACAATAACCATTCACGAGCCGACTCTTGCCAAGGTGGGTGAAGTGGTGCAGAAAATACCAACCGCCGTGTCGCATCAGAGTCAGACGGTGGTGCACAAGCATGCGCGTGTGGTCACACCCATTGTGGCACCCGCAGTGCGTACAATCACGTCACAAGTATTGCGCGCCTATCACACCCCGCTCATCTTCGCACCTGAAACCACGGTCATCCGTACAGGTAATGCAAAGACGAGTGCAAGCGCCAGCGCTAGCGTCACCTCGAATGCAAACATCGCCAACAGCAGTGCCAACTACAAATACAAACAATGAGCCAATGGATGCTCTCATCGCTGATCTAGCTATTATTTACTTTAAAATCTTTTGAAACTGCTTACTGTGTTCCAGGCTGATAATATTGTAAGAAATTTATTTAAAAATTGAAAATTCAAAATTATAGTTCGCACATGCTTTTCGGCTTCAACATTTTCGTTAAGTTCATATTTTTTGGAATAACAAAATTAAACTCTATTCAAATCGTTTTATTAATAAGCCCTTTTCTCATGACAGTCTACGTTACCGGAATGGATTCGGATTTATCTTCGGGCACAGATGTTTTCGAAAAATTATTATGTCTCTACAACAACAATAGGAACTGATAGCTGTCAATAATTGATGTCCATAGTTCTAACTTATCCTAAAGTTGAAAAAGAAGATTAAGCTTGTACGATTGACTGGAGATTGACGAAATGCTCTCTCTTCTATCATAAATATTAATAAGCTCTCTCTTTTCAAGCTGGTTTAGAACACCAATATCACTAATCTTAGATGAACGCAATTCTTTTTCTTATAGTCTGAAGAGTCAAACCAGGCCGTTTTCTGGTTACTCATTTGTTTGATCAAATTTTTATTAAAATGCATCTCTGGTTACGAAGGTAAGGTTAGGTAAATTGACTGATCTCGTGAGGTCACGAGAAGTCTCACTTGGACAGCTAAAGACTCTTGTTTGTTGTGATGTCTAGAACTCCTAGGTATGGATGAATAACAAATTGCTACGAATTTATTGGGTTTCTAATATCAATTCGAGCCAATTCGCCGAGTTCCTTAAAAGTATGATAACCGAAATGTTTTAACCTTAGCCTTGCGAAAGCTGGACGGTCTTTATTGCAACATTGACAAAAAGAGTGCTCCAAAATCAGTGTCCAGTTAGGACGTCTATCATTGCGGCGACGTGAGCCTTGCTAAGAGTTAGCAGTACAATGGACCTTTTACGTTCCATTTGCGGCCATAAGGCTTTAGTAACCCCACAAGTGCTGGGTGTTGATCAGGAGAACTCCTGCTTGTTTCCGTTCTGATGAAATTTGTGTATGAGTGTATTTTTTTGTTAGCTCATCAGCTTTACAATTTACAATGATTCCGCTGTAGCCACGAACCCAGACAGGTTTAATATGGAATTAGCTGCATCCTACTGTTAGTAAGGTCATGTATCCTTGACTAGCTTTGAGCTCATACTCAGCGAACTCAAGGCCAGTATAGCAGCTCTGCTATCGGAGTGAATGTATGTATACCTCCCTAAAAGCACTCCGGAGAGGACATCTACCTTGGTGGCTGCCATTTCCGTTTGAAAGACACTACAGTAGTCTGGCAGTCTGAAACAAGAGTTAAGAGCTTCCGAACCTTCCCCTCTCCAACCTTCCCCTTAAACTTCGATACATAGAAAATGGAATAGGTTCCGCGACGTATTGGCTTTGTTACGGTTTCGGAAAACCAAAGCACAACTTTTGGTGAGAGACCTCACTGCTCCCAGTATCTCCTTTCAACAATATAAAGCAATCAATGCCTTTCCCACCTAACCTAACCTAATCTACGGTTACGAAACTATTCCTTTCAATAGATTACATAATTCTGCTTTCAGTTAAAACTATGCATAGAGCATCTGCGCTGCTCTAAATTCTTTCCAAACTATAATATTATAATTCATTATAAAGTTCTCCAGCTTATTTGAATACGAATTTTATTTTATCTATAGCATTACTTTATTTCAGTTCTCAATGCTAATGGGTACCGTAGTATTGCTTATTCCTTGGACTAGGCACTGATTCCTCAAAACTAATTTTTCGCACCGGCTTTATTTCCGGAAGCGTCTGATACACTACGGGCCGTGCAGAGTAGGCCAAATGTGCCGGCGTATGTGTCAATGAGTTGATGATTGGCGTTCCACCGTTGCCCGCTGCGGCTGTAGCCGCAGCACTGTCTAGCAACGGAGCTTTTGGCAATTCATGCTTTATAATTGTCGTTGGGAAGACACTCAACTGTTGCGGCGTGTAGACGGGTTGGCTGGCAACGGACGGCTTCGGCTGATGCACCTCCGTCGTTTGTGTGGCAGCTGTGCTGGCGAGTTGTGGCAGCGTGGTCAGGCTGCTGTCACGATGGTTATGCACACGTGTGAATGTGGTGTGGGAGACGGCCGAGGGTGCGTTATGCACAATGGTGGCGATTTTAATGTCACCCGCTTGCTGGAAATCTTCTGGTGACAAGGCCAATAAGCCAGCCCGACATGTAGCAAAGCTGGCGATGAGAACAAGTAAAAGTTGCTGTTGCTGCAGAGTAAGCAGATATAAATACAATATTTAGAGTTTTTGGTAGTAACTTTAGACATTACCATATTGATGTGGATTTTTTCTTCAGTGTACCTTCTTATTGTCTGAAGACAATGCGTTTGACGCGCTACGCAAAATGAGATTACCAACTTTGTTGAGCGTGAATTGAATTTATACGTTGCAGTCGCAATGGCATGCGCATTTGTAGGGACTGACTGTGTTGCCTGGCGCCTTGAACTGGAGTCCCGCGTGTGCAGCAGCCGCAAATGTTCATGCGGTTTAGCGTTTCGAAAATGTTGAGTCACATTTTCAACGGCTTGTGCATATGCTTATTGAAGCTCTAACGGCATCTGTCTTCACGGGAAAACACATTTCTGCACTATGTTTTTGTCAATGGTTAAGGTCAGTTGCACTCACAGCATCTCACCGAAACAAATGGAATATTAGTAAATAAACTTTTTGGTGATTAATTAGTGGCGTAGTAGAGGCCTACAATAATTTGGTTGAAAATGCTGATGTGTTTCTTCAGACGTGTTTCTTTAACGCATAGAGAACGCCTTGTAGGAAACTTAAAATATATATTTTTTTTATCTCCTTTTAAGTTTGAAGTCAGAAAGATCCAGCGCAAGATCTTACTATCTTATTGAAATTAAAAAGAAAATTCGTTAGGATTACAATAAATATGTGAGTGTTTCTTCAGGCGCGTTTCTTTCGTTTACAAGACCTGAAGGGCGGTATATATGTTCAAAAAGATCGCTTGCCTCCTAATACGGCTGTGCAAACTGACGTTGAGCAATACCGAACGCTCCGTCAGGATCGGGAAGGACCTCTCCGAGCCGTTCGATACTAAACGAGGTTTCAGACAAGGCGGCTCCCTATCGTGCGACTTCTTCAATTTACTGCTGGAGAAAATAATTGGATCAGCAGAGCTGAATAGAGAAGGTACAATCTTCTATAGGAGGGAGTATACAGTTGCTGGCGTACGTCGATGATATTGGCCCCAACACCTGTGCCGTTAGTTCTACTTTCTTAAGACTAAAATATCTCCTGTCATCAAACAAACAGTCGTCGCACTCGAGACTTTGCCCCCACATCAATGTTTACAGTCATAACTTCGAAGTTGTAGATAACTTCGTCTAACTTGAAACCAGTATTAACACAAACAACAATGTCAGAATGTTAATTTCGAAATCCAAAGTTGAATAACTCTTGCCAACAGGTGCTACTTCTGGCTGAGTATGCAATTGAGAAGAAAAGTCCTCTCTCGACGAACAAAAACCAAATGAAACCGCACTTACTCATTATTCCCGTCCTGCTATATGGTGCAGAGACATGGACGACGACAACATCTGAAGAATCGACGTTATGAGTTTTCGAGAGAAAGGTTCTGTGGAAGGTATATGGTCTTTTGTGGAACGATTAGCTGTACAAGCTATACAACGACATTGACATAGTTCAGCGAATTAAGAGGCAGCGGCTTCGCTGGCTAGGTCATGTTATTCGAATGGATGAAAACACTCCAGCTCTGAAAGTATTCGACGCAGTACCTACCGGGTGAAGCAGAGGAAGTCCTCCACTTCGTTGGAAGAACCAGATGGAGAAGGACTTGGCAACACTTGGAATCAACAATTGGCGCCGAACTGTGCCTAGAAAGAACGACTGACGCGCTGTTGTAAACTCGGCTATAACCTCGTATGCGGTGTCTTCGCCAATAAAGAAGCTTGCCTTCATACTAAATGTGCACAAAGGCCTTTGGCCTAACAATGAAATAATGTTTTTTGCAAGAAATTATGGCTTTATTTTTCAATATGATCTCCATTTAGAACGATGAATTTTTTTGTAGTTGGCCACTTGAGTAAAACTATGTATTTCCAGCGAGTCACTTTTTGATCTTGGAAACGAAGAAATCATTTGTGAGGCTCAAATTTAACGAAAACGGTGTGGGAACTAGTTCAAAGCGTATTTCTTTATTTTTATTGGTACTATCACAAGTTGCTTGAGCGTGAATTCGTGAATGATTTTATCTTCGGCTTTCTTTTCTTGATTTATACCCAGTTTGGTTTGGCATTTCATAGCGAATAGACTTACTCCGGTAACACGGTTTAATAGGATGGTGTCTGATCTGGCCGATTCCGACAAATGATCAATAGAATTAAACAAAAAATGGAGGCACCATATTTTTAAATTTCATTCGATCGTCAAAAACTTACGAAGGAATTTTTATAATCCCCAAAAATTTAACTTGACCTAAACAATCGCCAGCTCAAAACCAGTTTAAGAGCCTCATTCTCCGAGACAAAGTTGTTCAGAATGATCACTAGAACACTTTCCGCATACACGACTTTTCCATTGTTTTGGCTTTCTGTATAGTTACCTGCTCATCTTCACAGACGTTGGCGAACACTCTACAGCCATGACTTATGACATTGCCTGAATTGAAGAATGTTGATGACCTTTGCTTGGCGCTATTAGCCTTACAACCAACGAAATAATCAATTTATTGAAGGAAACTGTTTGGTGAGGGCATCATCTCGCGTTGTTGACCTTTAGTGCGACTTTCAAGATTGACTATTTTTTTGTTTTAATGCTTGTGAACGCAGTTAAGCCCCAAACAATTGACGCCTTGGAAGATAGTATTCGGCGCTGACGTACGGCCCAATTGCTTCCAAAAGTGGTCCAAAATTGAAACTCTCAGATAGTATTCACAAGAGTCAGGCCTTGACTTTCTCGAAATCATTGTACACTGAACAGGGTATATTAACTCTTCTACGAAGCTTTAGCACCCAGAAGGATTTGCGGGATACACGAAATTTGGAATGGATTATTATCTAAGGTAAAAACGCAATTTTGGAAGCAATTTTTCAGATCGAATCACTATAGCATATAGCTGCCACACAAACTGAACTATCGGAGTAAACTTCTTCTAATATATAGTACTTCTTGTTTTTCCATGCGCCTCACTATCCTGTGTCGTCAGCTTTTCCTGCAGGGCACATTAAGGAGTGTGTTTCTTGCATTGCTCTGCGGTTACAATTGCCAACACTTTAACTGAGCTAATTTGAACGCAATTGCTTTTTGGCGGTTTTGAATGCTTTTACACATATGCGTACATATATATATGTATATATTGTACACATAACATATAAAATATGTATTGTAGTTATATATTCATCTGTGCGCGCTTATGTTATATCTTAACAAGATGCTTTGCTCTTTTGCTGCAGGCCATTTAAGCATTTAATGTAGTTATTTAATATTTTTCGAACTTAATACTTTTGTATGTTTGTATTAGGGCGCTGCTGCTCATGCGCACAACAAATACCGTGTTCAATCAACCTTCAATAGCTTATTGGTTGTTGTTTTCAATTTCTTATGTTTTTTATCATCAAATTAGACAGCTTATTTTATTTCGTTTACTTCTTTCACGAAAGCCTCTTACGCAACCTAAGCGCCTGAGCTAGAGAAAAAGTCAACACTACAAGCGCTTTGCTGGCACCCACAACGCCAACTATTTGAATAACTTTGCTTGTTAATTTTTTTTATTTATTGCCTTTTGATCGCTATTTTGTAGTTTACACTTGCAGTTGGTATTTGTCGGGGTTCTCCTACAATTTTTCTATACCCTATAATCATAATTTGAAATGGAAATAAGGTCGTGTTGAAAACAGTGTGTGGTCAAAGTATGCATACTCAAAGAAGTATTAAGATGAAGAAAATTACTTTTGTTGAGATTTGGCCTAAGATCGGCTAGGTGTCAATAGATTTTGAAACTATTGAAATCAAAAACTACTGAAATTCTATTTCTGAATTAAATATATCTATATATACGTATTCTAAATGACAATGTAAAATTACGGAGATCGCTGAAGTGACTATCGAATATGTTTTTTAAATTAAAAGATTTCACTTGTTAAGTTAGTCCAGAGAGGAGTTCGAAAGAACATCTGACCATAAGCGGTCGCACTTAGGTGACTGTTGGAGGCTATTGTCTTCTGAACTGAGTGCCAATTACACAACATTCATAAATAAACTATGAAACTTTTTCGTCCTTGCCATGCAATTCCTCTTAAATTGAATCCGTCTCAATCGGCTGAAAGCTAGGCATTCGCAGAGGTAAGTACGGGTGCTGCCACTTTGGGCTCAATTAGCGCTGGGTGTGCCATTTTAAAACATTACATCACAGAAAAAGAGGAAAAAGAGCTTGCAGCTGCGGCAAATATTGTTATTGGGAAGACCCGCAGGTTCTACAATAGGTCAGTGCTACATTTTTTCTTCTTTATTTTATATTATGGTTACAGCTGAGTGCTTGCTTTTCGATGTTTGGCGCCAATTGGAGATTTCAAGTGTATCCAGGTTCTTCTCCACCAGGTCTTTCTAACGGAATGGTAGAATTTATCTGCTTCCTCCGGCGGGTACTGCGTCGAATACTCTAAGAGCTGGAGTGTTTTCATTCATTCGGACGATATGACCTAACCAGCGAAGTCGCTGTCTCTTAATTCTCTGAACTATGTCAATGTCATCGTATATTTCGTACAGCTGATCGTTTCATCGACTGCGATATTCGCCGTTACCAATACCCAAAGGGCCAAAATCTTCCGCAGAACCTTTCTCTCGAAAACTCGTAATGCCGACTTATCGGATGTTGTCATCGTTGATGCTTCTGCGCAATATAGCAGAACGGGATGATGAGTGACTTGTAGAGCTTAGTCTTTGTTTTTCGAGAGAGGACTTTACGTCTTAATACCTACTCTGTCCAAAAAAGCAGAAGAAGCTGTTGGCCAGAGCTATTCTGCATTGGATTTCGAGACTGACGTAGTGGTTAGTTTTAATGCTGTTTCCAAGAGAGTTGAAATTTTCTACGACTTCGAAGTAATGAAGGGGCTATTAGCCCCGCCTCGGAATCATGTAAATACGCTGCTAGCCGATCTAACTCCTCTGTTTTTTCGTTGCCGAAAATGTTCATGTGGTCGCGAACTCAAACTATGGGCAAGTAGAGTTGATCTGAGCTTAAAGCCTTTCTGCGATTGTTGGAATTAATAAGTGGAGTCGAGAAGATCAGTAATGTTATCTGGCAATCCGAGTATATAGTTATTCAAAGATCAGCAGATGCCTTCTTTACCTAGTACTACCGCTAGGAAAATAGGATCTGAGTTTCGTAATCAGATAGGGGGAGCGAGATTTTGACATCATTCGAGTATACACCTGAGCATACTTCACAGCCCATTTTGGATCTGTCGGTATAGATAGAAATTATTTTTCCTGTTCCAACCTACTAATTCCTTTATTCTTACACTAGAACTTGTTGCTACTTTCCAAATAAAGACGTCTACGAGCAGATGATGCAGGATTATATTGAACACTTCAGTCGGACATCACTTACTATCCCAGGTAATCCCTGCACAGGCTGCTCACTGTATTCCGCCAACTAGTAAGGCGCTATTCATCATTATCAACTCAGAATTACCTTTTTGATGGTGTTCCAAGATCGAAGGAGTTTCTCTGGCATCTACCACTGCTAGCAACCTACGTATGGCCTCAATGGTATTGAGTAGTTTTGGGGTCTACGTTCTCGGTCGCACCAGAGCCGTCACGTCTGCTTATAGCTTATATGACTCGGTGAGAAAAATGTCTTCCCATTTTTAAACTCGATGGAGATGTAGTCATTTGATTGCCAGCTGAACTAAACTGCTTATGTAAAATGTTTACTGCAGCATGCACTGTGTACTGAAAGAGTGGGTGAAGGGTATGACAATGTCTGCCACTCCTCTAATGGCGCGAAAATTACGCATAGTGTGCGCGCCATTGACGTTTCTTATTTCTTGCCTCATTTTACACGCTTCCATTGCATTGTTAATGCTATTTTTTGTACTTTTGTTATTGACTATTCCAATAAAAGGCAAAGGTAAACACAAATACCCTAGAGCACTACTTATCTAGTCACATATACCCATATATTTACTATGTTATTTTTGTATTTACTAACGTACATATATTTGTCGGCATATGAAATCAAGTTTTTACTGCAACCGCAGCGATACTTTGCTCAGCGCATTCACTCGAGTACTGGAGCGTACAAATGCTTTATGGCAGCGTCGCCCGGCTCGCTAAGTACCCACTCACCGCGCTCATGCGCTCAGCCAAGTTAGTCAGTCTGTGAGCCAAGCGGCTGGCGAACCATCAACCCAGCGATCAGTCAGCCAGTCAGTCTGTCCGCGGCATTGCGCTTTCCTAGTCAACCGTCATTTCAGCAGTGCGCGCTAAGCATCGAGCGTTTTGAAGAATTGGAATTGTTCGAGCACGTAAACATGAAGCACGTAAGTACAACTGTATAACTGTAAACGGGGTTTAGCCAATCTGTTTTGCTGTTGCAATTGCCATTCACATTTTCACACACGCACGCGAACATTTTTCTTGCAGTTTTCCACATTTGTCGCGCTTTTCCTCAGCTGCGTGGTTTTCCATTACCATTGCCTGGCTCAGCCGGTGGAGCGTGTTGCGGCGGCGGGTATTGTGATCGACGCGGCGCCTTCGGTGGTCTCCTATCAGGGTTCATCGCAAACGCATGCGCATCTCGTATTGGCGCCCATGGGCCGTTCGTTGGGCTATGTGGAACCGTTGGATGTGAATCGCACGTTGGCGCGAAACGAACGTTTGGACGAGCGGCACGAGGTGCTGGATATTAGTCCCGTCTATGTGCCTGAGTGAAGGGCGCATGCGCTGTATGTGGGTTGGAATATATGACTAATGCGAACTGGTGTATATGAACTATCTATATTTAAACGTATTTAAGTGTGCGCTTGTGCAATATGCATGAGCTGAGTTGTTCGCGAGAATTCGGCGTTTAACAATAGCTTGTTGTATTTCCTATTCTTGGTAGTTAGTTGTAAATATATATATATGAATTGTATTGTTGATATTATTAACTAAGTGTACTGAGTATTAGTGAATGTGGTTTGCTTTAGTAGTTAGTAGAAGGAAGTTTACGAAACGAATATTATTGAATTATTTAAGCGATAAAAATGTGTGAATACCTGGAATAAAGATTATTTATGCCCAAACAAGTTTTATTTCGAGAGAAACGAAAATAGTAAAAGTAGTAGGCAATCAAAGTGCATACGGAAATATTAATTTCATCTTATTTTATTATAAGTGATGTAGGTAAAAGTTAGAAGATTGAACACGTCTTACTTGACTAATAGTAGAAGTGAGCTTTAGGAACTAATGGGTATGACAAAAGTTGACTAAGGTGAAGCCAGTTTGATAGCTGTCACCATCTTAAAATTTTCTTTTTAAATGTAATATTGGCATATACAGCAGGGCCGATTTTGTGGGACTAACTAGCAGCGCCTGCGCTGGTGACGTTCTAGCGAAAAATATTTTCGAAACGAGTATCGATGGTAAAAGACGTAGAGATATGTAGACCGTGTCTCTGCTGGAGTAACCAAGTAAAAGAAGCAATGACAAAACTTAGTGTCCGTCCCTTTCAAAGGCACCTGAAGGCCATTATTACGTCAGGACAAGACCTTTAGTATTGATGAGTCTTATTAAAGAAAAAAAAGATAAAGCAACAGACTTGTCAATTCCAATTTCATTGGTAGGATAAAGAAGTAAGGTTTTGGCTATGTTGAAACCATCAATGATATATTTTTGGACAACGTTATTATCTATTTTCACAACGGAACATCAGTACTTTCTTCCTGTGCCAAATCAGTTCTTCTTCTTCTTCTTTATTGGCGTAGAAACCTATGCTGGAAACCGGTACTACAGGTAACCATATTTCGGGCTCCGGCGAAGTCGATCAGCCTCAACCAATTTGGGGATGTTTACTTGTGGAGCCTGAATTTATCGACCGTTGTGCCAAATATAACTTCCTTGCCTACCTTGGCGTTAAAGTCACCAAGCACGATTTTGACATCGTGGCGGAAATAGCTCTCATAGGCGCGCTCCAAGCGCTCATAAAAGACAGCTTTGGTCACATCGTCCTTTTCTTCCGTCGGGGTGTGTGCGCAAATCAGCGACATGTTGAAGATGTCGCTTTGATTTTGTGGCTAGACGTTCATCCACCGGAGAGAGTACTAGTACTCGGCGACGGAGTCTATCTCCTATCACGAATCCCATAACGAATTTTCGCTTTTTATATGGCCATTATAGTAAATGCCACAAGGACCTACTCGTCTCAGTCCTTGTCTCGTCCATCGCACTTCTTGGGCGGCGGTGATGTCAGGGTTACTCTAACGAGGACATTAAACAGCTGGTCAGCGACACCTTTTCAATTAGGAGACCTGATATTCCACGTGCATACCCTTAAATCGTAATAATTTGTACGTTTGAAGTGGTCGTTATCAAAGGGGTCTCTCATCCGAAGCTGTTTTGTTCTTTTCATTGGGTACATTTTTTATGTGGCGGGTCCCAAACACAGCGCACAACGCTTAGGAGGGATGGTCGCCCTCTCACTTTATCTCGCCTTCAAATGGATGTTCTTTGGCTACCCAGAGTATACTTGGTCTAAGACCGGAAGTCGTGAGCTGCTTGAGCCATATGTAAAAGAGTTGCTTCTGGCCACTCCCAATTAAATGGTGCTCGGATAACTTTCCTCACTTGCGTGAACGTCTACACATAGCTTCATACTAGATTATAGACCTCTACCTAACTTAATAAAGCTGTACATCAACGCTTTATTAAGTTACCAGATCAAATTTGTTTTTATTTAAGAAATAAGTGATAATATTTAAAGTTCGTAAAGGCTTTGTCATTGCCACATTTTTCAACAAGTTTGTCGAGTTATTAAATTTACAGGGAATTGTAAGGCTGATGACCTTGCTCGAACATGAACTTCAGTCACAATAACTGTGGTATTGGAAGGGGTAAGATCTCCGTTTGCTGTTTGTGGATCACAACTGGATTGTTGGGCCTGACACTAGCTTAACAAGCGTAGGTCAACTACAACCAGGTGTGCAGTTCAAGGTCTTTCTGGCCCAGGTTAAATCGTGGGAGGTCTAAAAAACAATTCGTCCCCAGCAAGGCAGCATTATAAGATTATAGGAGTTCTAACTGGGCACTGTCCAATCGGAATTCAAGAACTCTATCTAACATCACCATGCTGAGGGATCAGCCATCTAATCACGCCTATCATGTTCACTTCAATTGGATTTTGTTATGTTTTGTATCCTCAAATATGGTTTAACAAATTTTTATTTTGGGTTATGAAACACAGGTTTGCGTCAGAGCGTAATCTGGGGAGCAATTTTTGAAAAAAAACGAAGGTAAAATGTACTAAAATTCTTTAGCACTAACTTCCAGTTGTAAAACGCTTTATTTACAAACTTGAAAAACTGATGAATTTCTGTAAATGCTAGAGTTTTATAAAAGCATGGCTTTATCCACACCAAAACTAAAATGAAACCAAATTAAATTAATCCGTGAGAAATATTTCATTTCATAATTCAATTACGCGGAGAGTACTGTATGGTACACTTGCACGTCGACCGCTGTGGGCATATGTAATATACATAAATGATCGCATGAGACATGTTCGCATTGAACTTGAATATCAAATGTTGCGTGTTGTCCAGCAACATTGTTGCTGTTGCTTTACTACTTCGGTTGTGCATACAAAAACCGCAATGTGTTTTGGTTAGCTTCAAGTTTCCCAAATTTAACGAAACACCAAAATAAACGTAACGAAATTGGCTTGTGAGCGGTTGGGGAATTCAAGTAGTAAATGTACTTAGCTCACTCACATTCATGTAGACAAAATATTTCATGTCTGAGTACTGAGTTCGCTTCGCTTTTTTGGTGTTGTGGATCTCGAAAAAGCACAGCTTACTTACGAGTATGCACATACACCCTGCATGTATAGTATATTAGGTTGTCAAATATTTCCCTTCGGTCTTTTTGTCTTTTGAATTTCGCGGCTATGTATAAAGCGGTACAGAGCTCGTATTTGAAAGGTCTTGACTTCACCTACAAAACGACACGTTGCATGATTAGTTTGGATAATTCTCGAAATTCTCGCTATTTTAAAGTTTTCCTTCGTTAAAGGCAAATCCGCTAGAGAAGCGTTCCGTGAGATTAATGGTATTTTGGGGGATGATACTCTATCACTTCGAACTGCGGAGGAATGGTTTTGACGATTCAGAGCGGATGAAAACGACACCATGGATAAGCCGGCCGGCGTAAGACCTGTGACGACGAATGCCGATCCAATCACGGAAAACATCGAGTTAGACCGGCTCGTGGCATCTTGTGACATCGCCCAAAAGATGGGAGTTAGTCATCAAACCATTTTAAACTATCTGCAGAAGGCTGGATACATAAAAAAGCTTGATGTTTGGGTGCCATATAATATGACGCAAATCAATCTTCTGGACGAATCACCGCCTGCGATATGTTGCTGAATCGGAACAAACTCGACCCATTTTTGAAGCGGATGGTGACTGGCGACAAAAAATGTTTCACATACGACAATATCAAGCGAAAACCGTCGTGGTCGAAGGCCGGTGAAACGTCCCAAACAGTGGCCAAGCCGGAATTGGCGGCCAAGAAGGTTTTGCTGTGTGTTTAGTGGGATTGGCAGGGAATCATGTACTATGAGCCGCTCCCACATGGCCAGACGCTTAACTCTACCATCTACCGCGAACAACTGGACCGCTTGAAGTAGGTGAAGTGATGAATTGACAGATATTATATGATAGATATTATGATAGCTATTATATGCATATATATACATATACAACTGATCAGAAGAGGCGAGTTGAATTCCACGTGACTAGTTGTCCGTCTGTTATTTGAAGCAAGGAATCTCAGTAGCGGGACATACTGATATGTTAATTGTTTCTTCATTTGTATACTGGAAAGAGAAAAGTTTCAAATGGAATTTAAAAGTGTGTAATATGAGAAGTAGGTAAGACATGTTCTCACTGTAACATAAAAATGTCAGGGGAATGTTACGAACCAAGTTTGGGTGAACTCGGTCGCGCGGGTCACGAAATATGCGATTTCACTTAATTATGACTCCAGCTCCTTTAATGCCTTCCCATACCTGGCAGTAGTCCGATTATGCCCATCTTCGTCCTTACTTTTTTGCTAAGAAACGCGCATATAAAGTTTTATTAAGATATCTCAATTTCTACTTAAGTTACAGTTTGCACGGACGAACAGACAGACAGTGACCCTGATTTCAACTTTTCTCGTCATACAGATTATTTATATGTGTATAACCCTATATCTATCTCGCTAAGACTTGGACCCAGATACCAAATTTTTGACCCAGGCTTAAGTTGCTACCGAACATATCAGTTAATTTGTCGGCCTGGTACTGAAATTCGGGGAGAATGTTTTAGTGTTGTGAGCATGCCCTTGTGTCAAAAACTTGCAAAATAGTGTGGGTGCTACCCTTAGTCCCCTTATATGCAGTATATACTCCTACTATCCCCTTTGCGCAAAAGTCAGAAGATGATCAGAAGATACTATAAACTTTGCAACTGACCTCTAATGTCAGTTCTGTTTTGACATTGTGTAGTAAACACATGCGAAATACACGTAAATAAACAGTGGTACGCTACACTGAGTGCCACAACAATCGCCGTATGGCGATTTGCGCTGGCCAGCAAGATCACCTGAGTTGACCACTCCAGACTTCTTTTTGTGGGGCTTTTTGAAGTCGCGGGTTTATGCCTCAGACTCTTGCAGCTCTTAGAGACAATATCCGTCAAGAATGTGATTACCTATCGCCGGAAGTTTTGGCCAAAGTGATGGAAAATGCCACAAAAAGAGCTCAAATGACAATCAACCATTTACATGATATCATATTCACGACTTGATGTAAAAATATTTAAAATACCAAATAAAAATAATCCACAAGCAGAATCAAAGTTTTTCATTTTTTAAAAAAGTTTTTCATTTTCCAAAAAACATCGGAAAGTAATTTTTGCGCCACCTGTTACATACTTAATATACTATATGTATGTAAATATTTTCGAACTTTTAGTTGACTTTATAAGAATCTTAACGCAATTCATTAGTAATCGCTTTCGAATAACAGTGTGTAATCAAGTGTTAAAAAGATAAAATCCCCTAGTCCATATTTACTTATTAAACGGATTTTTCAACATCCGCTTGACTTTATACCACATAGATGGGTCAATCTGTGAGTCTTCTTGATAAAATTAAGGGAGCCTTTATTACTACTAATGACATGTCGTAATACCAACAATGGAATCGGGTTGAAATATCCTTAGATCTCTTATATTTTATATAAAGTCGTTGATATGAATTAGATAAGAGTTGCAAACATCCGGTTGGCTTTATACCAATATATCTTTCAATATGTAAAATTGTGAGATATCTTTGATCATAATATTAATATTATATTTCGGTCAAGCATGATTTAGTAATGATATTAAATAAAGCTAATGCCGGTATTCTGCTTGTCACGATTGTCTCATGTCTCTAATTGTCACAATCGTAATTTAGTGACTCTGTTAGTCAGGAGTCTCATTTTGCTATTCTGGCAGACACAGTATACTACTATACCATAAGACTCATACTATACATAAGTTAATAAAATATAATTTTGATTGTAATCCATTCGCAATTTCGTCGAACAATGAATTCAGAATTCTTTCGCAACAGTTTAGGAAATACCTGAATCATTTCTATGGCTGCCACATTAGACCTCGCTACTGTTAAAAATAGGCGATTAACTAATGTCATGATCTAAATAACGCTTACGTTGTTGCTTATAATAGCGATAACAATGCGTTTTTGTTTCATGCATGAAGTAATCTTTTAAATAAATTATACTGAAACTACTGACTCAAAGTTACTTTGTAGTATCCTGAGTGATATTTTAACATCCCTTGTTTCAGCAATCTTGAAGGGGCTGACTGGTCCAAGGAAGCGATAAGACTAGTCGGGTTACATTAAACAAGTGTACAATTTCGCAAATATCCTTAAATATTTTCCAATTATTTACTTAAAAAAGTATTTTCAGCAAGTTACCAGAAACTTAGAAATAAAACGCCCATTTGTGACGCCAAAGACACGGAAATTCAAAAAATAATATTTTTTCGATTCAGACTTTTTTATTTAAATTGTCAATAAAATTTTTTAATGATGAACTTATGTGTGCAACTGGAGCAGCTAAAACTGATTTAACAACTGGAACGTGATGTACCAGAGGAGCGGAGTATGTCTTGATAACTGGCACCACAGGAGCCGAGTAGGTCTTCACTACTACAACTGGAGCCACAGCCTTCACAACTGGAACCACAGGAGCTGAGTAGGTCTTCACAACTGGAGCAACATGAACCACAGGCGCCACGGCTTTCACAACAGGTGTAACAATATGCGCATTATTGTGCACTTGGGTGATGCTCTGGTGTGAGGTGGCAGATGGAACGGTGTGTAGAACGGCACCTACTTTGGCCACAACGGGTTGAGCGATGAAACCTGGAGCGGCGGTGGCGATGGCGAAGAGTGCGACAAAAGTGATCTATTTTAAAGAGTATAATTTCAGTTTGAATGTACATTTATTGAGCATGGTGTAGCTACAATGTAATAAACTTACGTATTTGAACATGTTGCTAGGTTTGCAGATCTGTTGATGCTGTTGTGAACTCTAAAGTCTGATTGATGCTAATTTAACAGTTTGAGCAAAATTTATAGTTTAATGCACGATTTGCCAGGAGTAACATTTGCGAAGTGCAAATAATTATGAGTGTATTTCGACCATAGAAAAAGTGGTGCGATTTTCTTATTAGAGGTATCAACAA
The DNA here is from genome assembly GCF_016617805.1 of Bactrocera tryoni. Lineage (NCBI taxonomy): Eukaryota > Metazoa > Arthropoda > Insecta > Diptera > Tephritidae > Bactrocera > Bactrocera tryoni. Next base: position 41,693,805 of record NC_052503.1, read on the forward strand.
TTAGAAGTAACCCAAGTATTGTTGTAATTCTTATTGCAAGTACTTGCATGAAATAAATAATTTAGGAAACTTGTTTGCTACTAACATACCAACAGCAATATTGTGTCCTTGTCAGTAAATTCAATTGGAAGTCAAGAAAACTTGCCATGTCATTAGCGATGCCGAATTTCAAACCGACTATGCGTACTTAATTAACGGTGTTATTGCATTAAGCCATCGTGGAGTAGTGCTTGATGTCAGGCTGTTGAATGGATATTTGGTGGCGCTAATTAAATAACCTGTTGCCTTTTAGGCAAATAAAAATCATTTATATTCAATGCAAATGCGTACTTATAACTCCTGAAAAGATAATTCAATATAAAATTAAATTGATCTTTATATTTATTTGTTATTTCGGCGGTGATGATTTTCTTTTCATGCTGTTCGGGTCTCTTGTGCAAAATCTAAGTTCAAGTTCATTGCGAATCTATAACTTAACTGTGATTGATCCTAATTGTCTCGTAATATAAATTTCGCACAAATTCATTAGAAACTTATCAGTTAGCTTCCACATTTCAAACAGTAAAGCACCACAAGCACTACCAAAAACAGCAGCATCATGTTCAAATACGTAAGCCCAATAACTGGTCTGCTAAAAAAAGTTGTAAAGTAATGTTACAACTCCATTTCAGATTACATTCGCCGCTCTCTTCGCCATCGCCACCGCTGCTCCCGGTTTCATCGCTCAACCCGTTGTGGCCAAAGTAGGTGCCGTTGTACACACCGTTCCATCTGCCACTTCCCACCAGAGCATCACCCAAGTGCACAATAATGCGCACATTGTTACACCTGTTGTGAAAGCTGTAGCTCCAGTGGTTCATGTTGCTCCGGTTGTGAAGACCCATTCCGCTCCTGTCGTTCCAATAATCAAGACTGTGGCTCCAATTGTACCTGTGGTTCATGCTGCTCCTGTTGTTCCAGTAGTCAAGACTGTTGCTCCAGTCGTCCCAGTTGTGAAGACCTACTCCGCCCCGGTGGTTCATCATGTTCCAGTTGTGAAGTCTGTAGTTGCTCCCGTGGTGCCAGTGGTTCATGCTGCTCCAGTTGTAAAATCAGTTGTCTCAAACCTTTGGGGTTAGATATAAGCTTGTTATACTATAATAATAAATATGACGACTCTAGGCAATATCTTGATTAAGAATTTATGTATCGTATTGAACTTAGGTAAAAACGCATAGACACTGTGAGGTTAGCAAATGGTTAAATATTTATTGCTATAAGTGCCCTCATTATGGCATTGTTCAAAAATAATGAAATACTACAATTCCGCCGTCGATGAAGCTACGGAGCTCATTTTTTATAGCAGACCCTACTAACTACTATCCTGTATATTCATCAATATTTTTTTTTTGTCGCTTTCAAAGTAATCCCCACCAGATGAAATACACTTATGCCAACGATTTTTCCAGTCCTCAAAACACACGGAGCCAAATCTTGTGAATATGGAGGTTGATAGCTAGTGTTCGTTGCCCTTTTGGCTTTAGATTCGGTCACAATCGTGGCTCGAAGCGAGGGTGTATTATGATCGTGTAAAATCCATGAATTGTTTTTCCACATTTTCGTCCCTTTTCGACGGATGTTCTCAATACGTCCAAATAGAAGTCTTTATTGACCGTCTGTCTCTCCGGAACAAGTTCATGATATACCAAACCACGAATATCGAAAAAAACAATGGCATCATCTTGATTTTTGAGCGGCATATCAAACTCATAAACTCATTCCTCATTGGCATGTTTCCTATGAATTTGGAATTGGTATTCGCACGATTAAGGGTGTCCAAAGAGACCTGTTTACGGAACTCTTTTTGAAAAAAAAAAATCAGCTTTATCGAGGCGTTGGAACAAGAACGGACTCGCGAGCGATGTCATTTGCCTGCCTATTTTTAAGCACCATATTCTTCACTTTTTTAATATTTTAGTCAGTTGAAGAGGTCGAAGGTCGTCCAGACCGAAGCATGTCTTTTTTATAATCTTGCAATTTAGAATAGAATATACTAAACGGGAGGAACTATTTGAATTCAACATATACTTATGGGAAATGTAATCATTTTCGGGTCAAACCTACAGCACGCCCAATATAATTTGTTTTCTTAATATCGTACGATATCTATATGACCGATATATACGATGGAAATCACGTTGAAGTGCGATACAAGCACCTAACAAACCAAAGTCACCCGAGACTAGTCAGTATGATGGCAGTGGTTCCTGACCAAATTTTCAACATTTTCCGGTTTTGCTCATTTTGTTGAATTAGATGAAGTAGCTGCATAGATATTTTATGTAAAAATATAAAATGTAATTTTTACACCAACACACATGCAAATCTGCCGTACCATCCTTACTGTGAAATGTATTTGAAAGACAATTTTGAAGTGACGTTTTTCGACTAAGTTTGGTGTATATGGCTTTATGGGTTTGTGAGATATGTTCATTGAACTTAACCTACGCCTACTTTTTTTCTAATATATTACCTTCCTATTATGATCCGTTATATCTAATTTCAGCCTAATTTTTGGACCGTTTTTAGTGAGCATGTCAATAGTTCGATTTCGCACATTCCTCCAGTCTTCTCAGAGCCAAAGACTCGTTTACAAAGATCGAGACATTTCAAAAAGTTCATGGTATTTATAAAAAAACAAAGTAGTAGATATTTACATTAAGGTTTGGTAAGTTTTTTGACATTTGAAAATTTATTGGATTGCCTCGTTCAAACTGCTCGGTCAAGATGTTAGTTATTTAATACCTGGATCGTGATTGCCAATTTCAAAGATTTGGGTGAGGATCTTGCTGTGGTGTGCTAAGACCGAGGAAACGCTGGTATTAAATTTACCAAGCGTAACTGAGTTATTTGCTCAAATTATTTCCGATATATTTTTCTAATATATCAATTCCTATTTGTTATATTTGACAGTTTAATTTCTAATTGGAATTGAATGACACCCTCAGGAACTACTCATTCTTCTCTGTTAAAAGATCAGGCAGATATGAATTTTTACCATGTTATAGATAAGAAATAAGTTTTGTTATGGATTTCTAAAATTACAATAACATTTATTCAGACATTTTTATCGGATATGCAGTTGTATTAATGGTGAACAATGGGGGCGACTGGAACAGTATGTACCACTGGTACGATGGGCGCAACAACAGACTTCACAACTGGAACATGATGAACCACTGGGGCGGAGTAGGTCTTCACTACTGGAACGACAGGAGCGGAGTAGGTCTTCACAACCGGAGCAACATGAACCACAGGAGCCACGGCTTTCACGATAGGCGTAACAATATGCGCATTATTGTGCACTTGGGTGATGCTTTGGTGTGAAGTGGCAGATGGAACGGTGTGAACTACGGCACCAACTTTGGCCACAACAGGCTGAGCGATGAAACCAGGAGCAGCGGTGGCGATGGCGATGGCGAAGAGGGCGGCGAAAGTAATCTGGAATGATTTTGAATATAATTTTATATTTTATCCTAACTTAATCACTTCGTGGCCTTACGTATTTGAACATGTTGCTGATGTTGTTTAGTTTGAGATATGGAATCTAACTGATAATTTACCACTGAATTCGTGCGAAATTTATAGTGTGCAAATCAGTATGAAATCCAAGAGAATAATAATTGGCAATGTGACATTGATTTGACACTACAATAATTCACCAACCTGTTTAGGTCACTAACATTTCTATTGCGACTAAGGGGCACTCATGCTAAAAATGCTTGGTCAGTGCATACAAATATAAACACTTCATTAGTAATTTTTACACTTTCATATACCATATAATTAAAAGTAATAATGTGCACTGAAAATGTTGTAAGAAAATGTATTTGAATAGCTTCTCTCTAATGTTAGTTACACTGCGCTGCCAAGGGAGCTTAAAGTTCCATAGCTCAACCCCGAAACGCTGAGTATCTTCATAAATAATTTTCCCTTTCTAGAGCCACATTTCGACAGTTACCTAACAACCAAACTGGAAACAGTAGCTGTTTATGAATTGTCAAGCTTTAGAGAGCAGTGAATCCAACAAATCAGTTCTTTAAACAAACAAATTTAATTGACCTCTTGATTTGTATTAAACTTGATGCTTTAATACAATCCATAAACGAATGAAATGAAGTGACCAAAGACCCGAGAATTTATTTTTGGAACTGCCTGTAATTGCAATGAACTTTATTGATTTTCCTCAACTGATATATTGATGCTATTTTTATAAACCGAATACTATTTTTATTTCGATAACATCGAACTTGTTTTTAACACACAATTAACCTTGTATTTCTCAAAAAGTTTGGCATAAAAATATCTCGAATTGTGATCGCCTAAGGTTCGTCTAGAGCATGTTCTGCTTGATAATCCATCACTGTCAATAAGTGTTTTCTTATTCTATGCTCCGATATTCACATCTCTTGTTTGTTTACTCTTTTTACATATGGGCACTGCTGAGGCCGCGACTTGTTGCTAATAGGCTTTGAAAAGGGTGTAGCGTCTGACGCGCATGCGCTGCCAATCACGTTGGATTATTGCTCAGAATAATGTTGCACAAAACAGCACAACGCAAAAACTGGTTGTTTGTGGTTGCTTAATGTTTGTCTAGTAAAAATTTTCAAGTTCAATGCCGGCCATGCAAGCATTGATATTTGCAACAAACTTAAGCAAATATACCGTTGAAAATAATCAAAAAAGAAATGAATATAATATTTAGTAAGCTGCTTACTAAATTTTTCATATTTTGTAGATGCGAAAAGTTTCTTATAAATATGCTGCGAGAAACATTGAAAGATATCAGTTTCCGCAGAGTTGCCTTGCTGTAAACAGTTACAAACACCAAACGAGCAAAATGTTCAAATATGTAAGTTATATTATTTTGTAGACTACGAAATGTGATAATTATCAGTCTTTCCAACACAGATTACCTTCGCCGCTCTCTTCGCATTCGCCACCGCTGCTCCAGGTTTCATCGCTCAACCCGTTGTAGCCAAAGTAGGTGCCGTTGTACACACCGTTCCATCTGCCACCTCCCACCAGAGCATCACTCAAGTGCACAATAATGCGCATATTGTTACACCTGTTGTGAAAGCTGTAGCTCCAGTGGTTCATGTTGCTCCGGTTGTAAAGACCTACTCCGCTCCTGTGATTCCAGTAGTCAAAACTGTTGATCCAGTCGTCCCCGTGGTTCATGCTGCACCCGTAGTTCCAGTAGTGAAGACTTACTCTGCCCCGGTAGTTCATCATGTTCCGGTTGTGAAGTCAGTTGTTGCCCCCGTCGTACCAGTGGTTCATGCGGCTCCAGTTGTGAAGACAGTTCTTGCAGCCCCTGTCGCTCACCTTGTTCACCACTAATTATACTGTGATCTTAAAGTTGTTGAATAAATATATAAGATTCTAATCTATGAAATCCCTTCGTCTTTTATAATTTATTCAGAATTATAAAATATTGACTTAACTTGGAGTAATACATATATTATTAGATATCCTGAGTTTAAAGGAAATTAAAAAACCTTCACTCGCCTAAATACTGTTTGAAAACTACGAGTATAAGTACTTAATTAAACAAATGGAATCCTGCAGGTTATCATCCTGAGTGTTGCAAACAAGGAACGAACTTAGACAATTTCTTAAGTGTTGTAGAGGTACATAATAAGAAGCGCCGATGGAATAGTAAAAATAAAAAGACTTTTGTTCAAACGCCTTGGCTTCACCGAACTAATGGTTGGTATTATTAAAATCCATTTGGTTGTTTTCATATCAATATAATTCTTGCCCTCTTGCATCAAACATTGGACAAAAAGGCCGCCAATAATGTAATTAAATTTCCCGGTAAATTGTATTTCAATAAACTGTATCTTGCTAAGTTGGTAGGATTGTCCTCAATTCTACGCCAAATATGAGTGTGATCTGTCAACCAGTTTGTTTACAGCAGCTGCTTAAGTCCCTCCACCTCAGAAGTGCGTTGCGATTTTTACAAGAGACAAAAATATCGAACCAAAAATTTGTCTCAAATTTTATATTTCTAATCAATTTTTGAGTCCGAAAAAGTTGCGAATTTTGGAAAAGGCTTATGATAAGCCAGCTTTATCAAAAACACCTACGAGTGGTACAAAATCTTTAAAAATGGTCGAGATGTTGTGGATGACATGCCTTGTTTTGGACAACTTTGGACATCTTCAACTGATGAAAATACATTATTACATAAGTGAAGGATATGGTGCTTAAAACCGTCAGGCAAGTGTTAGAGAAATGGCAAGAGAGCTCGACATCTCTCGCGAGTCCATTGGAATGATTTTGGTGGATATTTTAGGTATGAAAAGCGTTCTTGCTCGACTAGTCCCGATAAGGCTGATTTTTTTTCAAAGAAAAGCCGTAAAGAGGTCTCTTTGGACATGCTTGGTCGTGCGAATTCCGATCCCACATTTATGGAGAGCATGGATTTACGAGTTTGACATGCAAACAAGTCTACAATCATATTGAGGCGTTTGCGTGAGAACATCCGTCGAAAACGGCTGGAATTGTTGAAGAACTATTCATGGATTTTACACGATGATAATGGACCATCGTATCGAGCCACGATTGCGACCGAATTTAAAACCGAAAACGCAGTGAATACCATCGATCAACCACCGTATTCACAAGATTTGGAGCCATGTGATTTTTTCTTGTTTCCCAAACTGAAAGTGTTGCTCCGCGGAATCCGTTTTCAGTCAATCGAAGAGATAAAACAAAATTCGCTGAAGGAGCTGAAGGCCATAGCAAAAAATGCTTATGAAAAGTGTTTCGAGGATTAGAAAAGTCGTTGGCGTAAGTGTATTAGATCTGGTGAGGATTATTTTGAAGGCGATGTAATAAATATTTATGAATATTTAAATATCTTGCTTTCTATTTACATTTCCCGGCTACTTTTTTATTACAATGTATATCGGAGACTTATGCCTCAACATACTGTCATAACCCCAAGCATATTTCTGATATGAAAACAACTAATATTATAATTGTTGGAACCCGCCATTTATCGAATAATATCAAGAGCGGAGAAGATCGGCAATCAACTTGCCAGGGTACAAGCTCCAAATTTAGTTACTATAGCATATCTGAATTATTATTCTTTTGTTATATCCTTCTTCTTTACTATCGTAGAAACCGCTTACGCGCTTATAGCCGAGTTAACAACAGATTTTCGCAAGGTGGCGCCAATTGGAGATTCGAACCAAATCCAGGTCCTTCTCCACCTGGTCCTTACAACGCAGTGGAGGTCTTATTCTTCTTCTGCTTCCCCCGGCGGGTACTGCGTCGAATACTTTCAGAGCTGGAGTGTTTTCGTCTACTCGGACGACATGACCTAACCAGCGTAGCCGCTGTCAATACAATGTCAATGTCGTCGCATATCTCATAGAGCTCCATCGTTCCATCGAATGCGATATTTGCCGTGGCCAACGCGCAAAGGGCCATAATCTTTCGTAGAACTTTTCTCTCGAAAACTTGCAAAGACGACTCATCAGTTGTTGTCATTGTCCATGCCTCTGCACCATATAGCAGGACGGGAATAATGAGTGACTTTTGGTTTTCTTCGTCGAGAGAGGACTTTACTTCTCAATTGCCAACTTAGTCCGAAGTAGCTCCTGTTGGTAAGAGTTATACTGGGTTGGATTTCGAGGCTGACGTTGTTGTTGGTGTTGATGCTGGTTTCAATATAGACGAAATTATCTACGACTTCGAAGTTGTGACTGTCAACAGTGACGTGGGTGCCTAGTCGCGAGTGCGACGACTGCTTGTTTGATGACAGGAGATATTTTGTCTTCCAGAAGAAGGTTGAAGAAGTCACACGAAAGAGAGTCGCCTTGTCAGAAACCTTGTTTGGTATCGAACGGCTCGGAGCGGTCCTTCCCGATCCTAACGGAACTTTTGGTATTGCTCAACGTCAGCTTACACAGCCGTATTAGCTTTGCGGGGATACAAAATTCAGACATCGCGGCATAAAGGCAGCACCTTTTCGTGCTGTCAAAGGCAGCTTTGAAATCGACGAAGAGATGGTGTTTGTCGATTCTCTTTTCACGGGTTTTTTCCAAAATTTTGCGCATTGTGAATATCTGGTTGATTTGCCAGGTCTAAAGACACACTGATAAGGTCCAATCAGTTTGTTGACGGTGGGCTTTAATCTTTCACACAATACGTTCGATAGGACCTTATACGCGATATTGAGGGGGTTTATCCACTGTAGTTTGCGTTGGTTCCCTTCTTGTGGATTGGGCAGAACACACTTAAATTTCAATCGTTGGGCTTACTTTCTTCCGACCATATTTTACAAAGAAGCTGATGCATGCTCCTTATCAGTTCTTCGCCGCCGTGTTTGATTAGCTCGACCGGCAATCTATCGGCCCTGCCGCTTTGTTGTTCTTAAGATGGCTGATTGCTATTCGAACTTCTTCATGGTCGGGCAATGCAACGTCTGCTCCATCGTTATCATTTGGGGAACTTTCACGAGGACATCGACCAGCTGGGCAGCAGCAACTTCCCAATTAAGGGACCGGATATTTCAGGTGCATGCCGTCAAAATGTAGTCCTTAATTCGTTTGCCATAGTCGTCATGAAAAGGGAGGTCTCTCATCCGAGGCTTGTTGTTCTTTTTCATTGGGTGCGATTTTTAGGTGGCGAGTCCCAAACAGCGCACAATCCTATGTAGGGTATATCACTAAATATTGAAGTAATACAACTCAATGTTAGAAAAATTTATTTGGACTGCAGTAAATTGTTAACGTAAAATAATGAATAGGATCTATCAAACTGGTGCTGCTATACTATAAGAGAGTAATTATGCTCAGTATTCAAATGACGTTAGAGATTTAAAATTTGGTCAAGTCATTATTTCAAAAGGCTTTCTGCACTGTGATTATATTAAAAATCATTAACCAGAAGTTTCAATTTATCCGAGTACAGCTTTGTTAATTATTGAATGAAAATTCAATATACTCGTATTCAATCAATTCAATTCAAACATAAAACTTAGAAGAAGTGAACCAGTTTTGTATTTAACGCTGGTGTTTTCATTAGTCTGCATTTGCGGACATTTAAGTAATTGCATATTGTTGATTTTCAAATTTAGAATTTATTAGATGGCTAGTGAATCCTGGTTATTCAAGCATTAACTCAAGACCAAATATGAATCGTACTGGTCCATTTAAGTTGCACGAGCAAAGTGAATCGATAAATATGTTTTCCTCGATTTCTAAACCCTTAAAAACTCATCTCAGTTGTCTATCCATCTCTGTTAATGACGATAACATCGAAAATGCTAAAAAAACAGTGCTTGAAAATCATTGTGCTAGCATCAAAGAGGTTGCAAAGAATCTCAGCATATCTTATGGAGCTACTCAGCACATTTTGGTCAATATTCATATCTAAAATACCGTGTCAGTGTTAAGACTCGCCTCATATGTCCTGAATGCGTCGTCACCATTTAGCATGATTTTGACTGATTACGAAAAGAGGGCCATCGAACAGTCAGATTTAGCTTCCTGTAACGTTTTTCTGTTTGCGAAACTGACAAATCCTCTTTGAGAAACACGCCATGGGTCCATTGGCTCAATATAAAAAAATCACAACTTAATTTATATATAATCAAAGATCAAATTTCATCTTCTTTTTTATTGGCGTAGTTTGTCCTCAATGGAAGTCTTCCTCTGCTTCCACTGCCGGGTACTGAATCAAAACCTTCAAAGGTGAAGTGTTCCTTTCTATCCGGATAAAATGTCCCAGCCAGCGCAGCTGCTGTCTCTTAATTCGCTTACTAGTATATCAAAGTCCTCGTAAATAACGTATAGCTCATCCTTCCATCGGCTGCGGTATTCGCCGCTGTCAATGCGTAAAGGATCATAAATCTTCTGCAGAACTTTTCTCTAGAAAACTCGTGGCGTCGACTCATCAGATGTTGTCAGCGTCCATACCTCTGAACCATATAGCAGCACGTGAATAATGAGTGACTTGTAGAGTTTGGTCTATGTTCGTCGAGAGAGAACTTTACTTCTCAATTGTAGCACCTGTAAGCAAGAGTTATTCCGCTTTGAATTTCGAGGCTGGCATTATTGTTGCTGGTTTCAAGATAGACGAAATTATCTACGACTTCGAAGTTATGACTCTTAGCAGTGACGTGGAAACCATCATTCTTCTAGCTGCACGGTTGTTATGGCTAATATATACGTAAGCCAGTAGCTGACCACTCTTGTATGTAAAAAATGTTATTTTTCCAGGATTAGACTGAAGTAGCCGCATGATAGGGAGTTGCCTGGTTTGAAACCTCGTTTGGTATTGAACAGCTCGGAAAGGTCCTTCTTGATCCTGACGCAGGTTTTGCTATTACTCAACGTCAGTTTATACAGCCCTCTCTTTTCATGACTTGAGTTCTTATGTCATTCCTTTTGAATCTTAAGTGTCTGTATATCCAGGAATATGACTCGATTATGTGGTTTGGATTCATCCGGGTCCTTGTCCATCTTGCTCTGTACTAAGGTCGTAAGAGAGATAATATCACCTCTCTACGCGTCGGTGACACCCTGTTATCCCCACTAGCGGGTGTTCTTTCCCAGGTCGGAAGTACAGACCTCTCAAGCATTAGGTGATAGAAGTTCGAGTACGCCTTTGGCCTGGTTATGTCTGAGTAGTCCCCAGGTATTGATGGCTTGAGCGGAGAGTTTATTCTGGAATACCTGGAGGCCATTTATAATAAGTGTCTCTGGGAGGAATACTTTCCACGCGAGTGAAAAAGAGCTAGGGCTGTTGTCTCTTGATGGACTCTCTGCTTGGGCAGCTCAAGCCATTCTGTAAGTATTGAGCATATGCGATGACCTTCTTCTTCTGGTCAAGGATCACTCGCGGTCTGAGAGAGCGGGGGGACAATTTCATTCATTTAGAAACCACTTTTTTATCTTACGAGTATAAAAAAATTAAAAATTCAGACCAAATATGAGTCGATGGTGTATTGTTGACTATCTAAGCGGGAAAATTACTACAAATACTCTGGGGATAATAATAAGGTGATTTAACTTCAAACTTCTTGTATACTCATAAAATCATTCCCCCCAAAACCCTCAAAGACTTTGCGCTTATTAAGCAGCCCTCAGGAATACCGCTGTGCATGTAGGAATTGGATGTGAAATAGCCATACCCTCACATAGGTTATTTGAGATAATGAAAATTGTGTTGCTTCTGAATCGGTTGAGAGCAGTAAGACACAACACATATATGACATGAACTTATAATAACGAAAGATCCAAAGCCAACATGTATAGACGTAGGTCAGTTAGATTTCCATCCGCTGTCCATTCATTCAAAGTGTGCGTATAAAAATAAAGTCCGAAATGTAGAAACCGGTTGCTCTTTAATTCACAATAACTCCACACAATTGAATTTGCTTTTAATCGTGCACTTTTCTTCTGTCATTACCAACAACAAAAAAGCTATGATAATCAATTTGATTGATGTTGGGCTTGGTGCTAAGCGCCAAATGCTTTTGTATAAAAAGGCTAAGCGAATCCAACAAAATCATCAGTTCCCATTTAACTGTCAACCAAGCACCAATAAAAACTCAAAATGTTCAAATACGTAAGTTGACTGCAGCTCATCTAATTCATATAATCAAAATCTGTTGACTATCATAATCTCTCTAAAAATTAAGGTCGCATTCTTTGCCCTCCTCGCTGTTGCTGCCGCCAAGCCCGGTCTGCTCGCTGAGACACACACAATCGTCCAACCAGCTGTTGTTGCTAAAACTGCCTATGTCGATACAAGCGCATCCTCGGCCATAACTCACCAGAGCCATGTGAACCTCGTCAGGAAGGTGCCAGTTGTACCAGTCGTCCACGCCGCACCCGTCGTACATGCAGCCCCCCTCTTGAAGACCATCTCCGCTCCAGTTGTGCATGCAGCCCCTGTGGTTCACTCCGCTCCAGTCGTGCATGCAGCCCCTGTGGTTCACTCCGCTCCAGTTGTGCATGCCGCCCCCGTAGTTCATTCAGCTCCAGTCGTCCATGCTGCTCCCGTTGTTCACTCCGCTCCCGTTGTTCATGCTGCTCCAGTCGTCCACTCCGTGGTCCACTCAGCTCCTCTAGTCAAAACTATTGTCTCATCTCCATTGGCCTACAGCATCCACCATTAGAAAAATATGTAAATTAAGGATGGTATGAGAAATAAAATGGCACAAAATTGTTAACAAAATATTAATATAATAAAAAGACGCTTTTATAAAGATATTTATGAAATTTCCATATTCCGAATATACATATACAATGTATTGTTATAAACCTCTTACCTTTGGTAATCCACTCCTTCAGAAGGCTTGTTTTATATTGACGAATCTATAAAAAATAATACTCTAATTCCATGTCGTATGTGTGCTGATTATGCGATCATAATAATACAGGATTTGTCCGGAAAGTAATAGGATTGTACTTCGAAATATACGCACACCGACTGTATTCTGTAGAAGGCATTCATAGCTAACGAACGACCGGCTGGTCAGTTCTTTCCAAGCACCTGGAGAGTCAGGATAAACGTTTTCGCGTGACGTGTGAGTGGAGCAAGCCGATAATTCAGCGTTCGTTGGAACAGAGGTACATGATTAAATTCTGTGTAAAAGTTTTACGTGGAAGTCCTCAAGAGACTCAAACAAAGGGTCAATCGGGTCCGACAAGACATCACAGTCGATTGGGAGTTGCACCACGACAGCGCCCCGACTCTTACCCCGCCTTTCTGGTGAACAGCTCTTTAACAAAGGCCCGCATCCTAAGGCTTCCGCAGCAGCAGATTTTTTATTGTTTCTTTGCCTGAAAAGGCCGATTAAAAAGGATCCAAGCAGCATACACCTCGGGTCTCAAGGCTATTCCGGAAGTTGTCTTCCGTGATGCTTTCAATCCTTGGGAATTGCGCTGGCATCACTGCATTGACGCAGAAGGATACTACTTTGAAAGTTTTTAAAGTACTATTGGAACGATTGGTTTAATAAATATTTTTAAATCGACTCATTCCTATTACTTTCCGGACAAACTCTGTATGTGATGTGATCATAAATGAGTATAGATCACTTTCTGAAAACGATAATTTCCTCAATGTTTTAAAACAAAATTCTAAAATTTATTGTGTTTTGGATAAAAAAAAAAGAAATATATATTGCGAAAAAACCGATCTATGTTTTGGTCGGCGTGCGGTTCCTTTCAAATTGGCGTTTGGGAAGCATTAGCAATACTGTCTCTTTCTGTATGTTTTCTGTACACAACATTGTATATATTGCAATTTGAGGGATTAAAAGAATGTCTGAAAATCTAGAGAGGCTTAGAATTCAGTTTATAAGACTAGAGCTCAGTGTATACGTAATTTTTATTTTTATTGATTATTTTTTTTAGTAGGTGATGTTAGGTAGTCTGTATCGTCTGAGGCGTCGTCTTCACGCTTTCAGTCCTACCGGTTGGAATTGCTCCGCACTCCGTTTATTATCGGATTGGATATTTCCGCCCCTACGCACCTTCGAGGCAGGGGAAGCACTGTTGCTTCTAAGCCTGTTCCTCGATCTTATTTTGGCTTCCTCAAGAGTTCCTTCTCCTGGAGGTGCCTTAAAAACCATTTTCAACTAGCACCACTCATTCCCCTTCTACCAGGGTCATCAAGACCACCCGGACGACATATTCGTGGTAGAGGAGGCAGTCTTATCCTGCGTCTCGTCTTCCGTTTGCTTGGCCCTCCATGCGGCGCAAGTCCGTTTCGACTCCCCTCAGTTCTGAATCGGTACTGCTGTTGTTGCTATTGCCGTTGTCCTTTGTCACTTGAGTTGGTCTTTGCCTGGTCATAGTTGTTGGTTTGGTTTACGTTTTGTCATTGTTCATCTTGTTCTTACGACCTTCGGCTCAACGAAGTGAGCGGCCGGGTCTACGCAAATATAGGGAACTGAAAGGTCCGCCACGCCAGATCCCATGACGCGGTAAGGCCACCGTTACTTCCCAATTCGGCATGGCGCTGGGAAGGCTTTGCTGGAATATAGCCGAATTTAACTCCTGGGTGTGAATCATCCAATGGGCGCAGGAGTCGCATAACACTCTGGATTAGAAGGTGGTCGCTCTTGGTTGTCGCAAGCATGCGGCATCCGACAACATGCCTGAGCAGTGCAAAGCAACACCGCTCACACCGGTTGGGGGCTGCCAAGTATGTCTTACGACCTAAGTCCCTGCGTGCCTACCATTCGCTGTGGCTTTCCTTATATTACTCCCAGTTATGTAAGTATTTAACATTTCTAGAAAATTATAAAATTCGAAGTGGTTTTATGGATTAAACTCTTAAATATTTATTCAACAACTTTAAGATCACAGTATAATTAGTGATGAACAAAGTGAGCGACAGGGGCTGCAAGAACTGTCTTCACAACTGGAGCGGCATGAACTACTGGCACCACGGGGGCAACAACTGACTTCACAACCGGAACATGATGAACTACCGGGGCAGAGTAAGTCTTCACTACTGGAACTACGGGAGCAGCATGAACCACAGGGACGACTGGAGCAACAGTTTTGACTATTGGAACCACAGGAGCGGAGTAGGTCTTCACAACCGGAGCAACATGAACCACTGGAGCTACAGCTTTCACAACAGGTGTAACAATATGCGCATTATTGTGCACTTGGGTGATGCTCTGGTGGGAGGTGGCAGATGGAACGGTGTGTACAACGGCACCTACTTTGGCTACAACGGGTTGAGCGATGAAACCGGGAGCAGCGGTGGCGAATGCGAAGAGAGCGGCGAAGGTAATCTATGTTTGAAAGATTGATTATAATCACATTTCTTAGTCCACAAATAATTATAACTTACATATTTGAACATTTTGCTCGTTTGGTGTTTGTGACTGTTTACAGCAAGACAACTCTGCGGAAACTGATATCTTTCAATGTTTCTCGCAGCATATTTATAAGAAACTTTTCGCATCTACAAAATATGAAAAATTTAGTAAGCAGCTTACTAAATATTATATTCATTTCTTTTTTGATTATTTTCAACGGTATATTTGCTTAAGTTTGTTGCAAATATCAATGCTTGCATGGCCGGCATTGAACTTGAAAATTTTTACTAGAAAAACATTAGGCAACCACAAACAACCAGTTTTTGCGTTGTGCTGTTTTGTGCAACATTATTCTGAGCAATAATCCAACGTGATTGGCAGCGCATGCGCGTCAGACGCTACACCCTTTTCAAAGCCTATTAGCAACAATTCGTGGCCTCAGCTGTGCCCATATGTAAAAAGAGTAAACAAACAAGAGAAGTGACTATCGGAGCATAGAATAAGAAAACACTTATTGACAGTGATGGATTATCAAGCAGAACATGCTCTAGACGAACCTTAGACGCCCACAGTTTCGAGAAATTTTTATGCCAAACTTTTTGAGAAATACAAGGTTATTTGTGTGTTAAAAAAAAGTTCGTTGTTATCGAAATAAAAATAGTATTCGGTTTATAAAAATAGCATCAATATATCAGTTGAGGAAAATCAATAAAGTTCATTGCGATTACACTTAGTTCCAAAAACATGTTTCGGGTCTTTGGCCACTTTATTTCATTCATTTGTGAATTGTAATAAAGCATCAAGTTTAATACAAATCAAGAGGTCAATTAAATTTGTTTGTTTGGAGAACTGACTTGTTCGATTCTCTGCTCTCTAAAGTTTGGCAATTCGCAAACAGCTACTGTTTCCAGTTTGGTTGTTAGGTAACTGTCCAAATGTGGCTCTAGAACGGGAAAATTATTTATGAAGATGCTCAGCGATTAGGAGGTTGAGCTATGGAACTTTAAGCTCCCTTGGCAGCGCAGTGTAACTAACATTAGAAAGAAGCTATTCAAATACATTTTCTGACAACAGTTTCTGTGCAAATTATTACTTTTAATTATGTGGTATATGAAAGTGTAAAAATTACTAATGAAGTGTTTATATTTGTATGCACTGACCAAGCATTTTTAGCATGAGTGCCCCTTAGTCACAATAGAAATGTTAGTGACCAAAACAGGTTGCCGAATTATTGTACTGTCAAATCAATGTCGTATTGCCAATTATTATTCTCTTGGATTTCATACTGATTTGCACACTATAAATTTCGCACGAATTCAATGGTAAATTATCAGTTTGATTCCATATCTCAAACTATACAACAGCAGCAACATGTTCAAATACGTAAGGCCACGAAGTGATTAAGTTAGGATAAAATATAAAATTATGTTCAAAATCATTCCAGATTACCTTCGCCGCTCTCTTCGCCATCGCCACCGCTGCTCCTGGTTTCATCGCTCAGCCTGTTGTGGCCAAAGTCGGTGCCGTAGTTCACACCGTTCCACCTGCCACCTCCCACCAGAGCATCACCCAAGTGCACAATAACGCCCACATCGTTACACCTGTTGTGAAAGCTGTGGCTCCAGTGGTTCATGTTGCTCCAGTTGTGAAGACCTACACCGCTCCTGTGGTTCCAGTAGTCAAGACTGTTGCTCCAGTCGTCCCCGTGGTTCATGCTGCATCCGTAGTTCCAGTAGTGAAGACCTACTCCGCGCCGTTGGTTCATCATGTTCCCATTGTGAAGTCAGTTGTTGCCCCCTTGGCGCCTGTGGTTCATGCTGCTCCCGTTGCCCACGTTGTTCCTGTTGCCCACGTTGTTCACCACTAAATTTATTAATTGCTTTTTATTGCGGTAAACCTTGTGATTGTTAAAATAAATATAAAACCGAATATTAAATTTTATATCCATGGTGTTTGTGTCTGCTCTGCATTCTAGTTCCTTAAGATTGATGGTCTAATGACACATACATATGTATGTCTGATGACAAATAAAAAACGAGATTTGATGCCGAAGCTAGAATTGTAACTTTTAGGTTCTTATACTCTTTTTTTCAGAAAACTGATCTATTAATTTTTTTCTTCAGCTTCTCTTTCGATAACAGCATAAGTTTAATGTAAAGTTTTTTAGTGAAATTTTGAAAAAGAAACAGAAACCTTGCCTTATGCCTCAAGATTGTTGATTATTTTTAAATTGGCGATAATAATAATAAATTTTGTATGTGGTAACCGCGGCTAAAAAACTGCATTTTGAAACTTTGAGATCGGAAAGAACACTTACTAACAAAGTCCGTTTCTCAATTTCATAAAATTCCACATTTTCTACCAAAACGGAATGTATATTTTTGCCCATATCAATGTGTTTTACAATATTCTTCTCGTAATTGTGTTGTGCGTTAAGTAAATTTAACTTTAGACGAATTCTTCGTATTAATTCTACAAATGCTTTCGGGCAGGCTGCGAGGCGGATTCAGACGATTTTAAAACCGCTGGCACAAAAATACTGTTGAAGAGTAATTTCGTTTCCCAACGAAAATATAACCAATTTTATTTTTGAAGCTTCGAAAACTCTCATTTTAAGAAGCGATAAATTTTAAAATTTTTTAACATGTTTTCTTTGGAAATGTAGTATACTATTTGAATACAAACCTTTGGCATCGTCCTCAAAACAGGCTTCCCTTGAGCCAGTGCAAGCTTGCTAACTCTGAATTCAATTTTCCATACAGTTGTTATAAACCTCGGCAGGGTCAAAGCCTTCAGCAAATGGCTTAAATGTACTCATGGCCCGTTCCCTGAAGCGGATCTTTCAGTTTCGAAAACAGAAAAATGTCAGAGAAAGCCAAGTCTGACAAATACGGTGACTGAACGATGGCGCTCATAAAATCAGTCACAGTCATTGTAGAATGTGACGCAGCTTTATCATGCTAAAAAATTCAAGTATTTTCTGCTCACTAATGTAGTCGGCGAATTGACCGAGTAGATAGCTCAAATCGGTCAAGTAGTATTGCTTATCCACCGTTTGACCTTCTGGAATGAATTCACAGTAAATCATTCCACGGAATTCAAAAAAAGTATAGGCATCACCCTGATTTTTGACAGCCCTTGACGTGTTTTGTTCGGTGTCGTTGACGTCATATTTAAGACCTACGCCTTGTCATGAGCAATGATGTATGATGAATGTAAGGCTCTCAGTTACGTTGTCAAGCATCTCTTTTTTTAGGTCTTCTGGTACGGGTTTAGCATTGACATGATTCATACCCTAAGAAGTAACCAAAAATCTGTTGAGTCAATCCATAAGATATGTTGAGATTCTCTACTATCTTTCTGATACTAATACCTCGATTTCCAAGTACTGTTTCTTTGACTTTTTCGATGTTATCGTAATTAAGAGAAGTACATGGACTACTCGCATTAACCCTTTGTGCCACTCAAATACTTGTATTTGTGATAAGGTGGACGATTCTATTGGAAAAAAAAATCTTGGAAAAAATAATAAGCGGCTGGAGCGTAAAAGGAAAGATCCGAGTCAAATTTGATCAGAAGGTATATGATAATTACAAGATTACATCTGTATATCCCAAATATGATAAATTCAACAGCCTGAAACATGACTCTGTAATGCGTAATGTAAGTAACTAAAGTACATATTTTGTTGAATTATCTTGATTTTTTACGATTGAAGGCAATAAGTCTTATGGAAATCCACATTTTTAGACAAATATCATTGCTATATTTCTAAATTCATATTTAAATTATTTTAACAACTTTTTAACAATTCCAAACCGTTCGATTTTTTAAATCACATTCAGGTTATTTTATTAATGGTGGATGCTGTAGGTCAAAGGAGATGAGACTACAGTTTTGACAAGAGGGGCTGTGTGGACGACGGAGTGTACAACTGGGGCAGCATGTACTATTGGAGCGGCGTGAACAACAGGAGCAGCATGGACGACTGGAGCTGAATGAACTACGGGGGCGGCATGCACAACTGGAGCTGAGTGAACTACGGGCGCAGCATGCACCACTGGAGCGGAGATGGTCTTCAAGACGGGGGCTGCATGTACGACTGGTGCGGCGTGGACGACTGGTACAACTGGTACCTTCCGGACGAGGTTCACATGGCTCTGGTGAGTTATGGCCGAGGATGCGCTAGTATCGACATAGGCAGTTTTAGCAACTACAGCTGGTTGGACGATGGTGTGTGTCTCAGCGAGCAGACCGGGCTTGGCAGCAGCAACAGCGAGGAGGGCGAAGAATGCGATCTACATTTTTATAGAGATTATGATACTCAATAGATTTTGATAACATGAAATAGGTGAGGTACAATCAACTTACGTATTTGAACATTTTGAGTTTTGATTGGTTGCTTGGTTGACAGTTAAATGGGAACTGATGATTTTGTCCGTTCTGCTCAGCCTTTTTATACAAACCAAGCCTAACATCAATCAAATTGGTTATCACAGCTCGTTTTTTGTGGGTAATGAGCGACAAAAACTGCGTCCATAAGAAAACTAATGAATACGATGGAGTAGAAACGTTAAATCTATGCTTATCACTCAGCTATGTGTTTTGTCGGTTGGTAAAGTACAGGTGGGTTAAAAATTAACCGGTTTCCGTACTTTACACTTTATGCGTACTGATGCAAATTGACCTAGGTCTATGTGTGTTGGGGGCATTAGATCATTTGCTCTCACAGTTATCAATGCGATGGTAAATATGATTCAAGAAGGTGCTTGATTAATTGAATGCATTTAAGGGAAGTAAACATTTTAATGTTTTGACTTTTTTTTTTCAATTACATATTTGTTTATTGGCAATCTAACTTTGTTATATGGATAATAAAAATTCGCTTATGAGTTAAACTAAATTAAAATTCATAATGGGTTGTCAAAAAAGTCTTTTTTTTATTGAAATTGAAATGAATTTGAATCTTTCGACCAATTCAGCGATTTTATCGCAATTTACGACGACAGGCCTTCCGGAGCGTGACGCATCTTCGACCACCTCTACATCAGAACAAAACGTTGAAACCATCGTTGTGCGGTGGAAATGGAAACTGTATCGGGTTAATAATCAAAAGTTCGAAGATGTAATAAAACTTCAATGTGATATATGTAGATAGTTTTTATGATTGATGTCTAAAATCGCAGCTTTTTCTGAATTTAGATAAATGTTGTCAAAGCTCGTATGCCCCTATACGTTACAATTATTGTATACATCTTTTGTTCCTTCTATCTTAGAGTATGCTGTGTTTATCTGGAGACCATATTGCCTATCCTCAATAAATAATTGAATTGAATTGAACGCTTTCAAAAGATTTCTTTAAATTTGCCCTCCGCTCATTAAAACTTGTTGACCCCATACCATCGTATGTACAAGGTGCGTTCCAAAGTAAACAAGACTTAAAAAAATAGAACAATTGGTTTTTTGGGCAAAATTTATTTTATTCAAAATAGTCTCCTTCTGCTTCAACACAGCTTTTTGCATGGTCCAAAAGCATGTCGAACGAATGTTTTAGTTTGTTGGCCGGTATGGCCGCCAGTATGTTGGTGCAAGCCTTTTGAATGGCCTCTACGTCTGCATAACGCTTTCCTTTCATGGGCAAATGCATTTTTTTCAAAAGGAAGAAGTCCCATGGAGCCATATCAGGTGAGTACGGGGATTGGTTAATGGTTAAAATGTGATTTTTGGTAAAATAATCGGTCACAAGCGTCGATCGATGGAAGCAATTTTTGGTCGTCAATCAATTGTGTGGAACAAACCGTGCACACACCTTACGTAAGCCCAAATATTCGGTCAAAATGTCGATGTTTTGGAGATGTTCAATTCCATTTTCATGAATTTCAATGATGATTTCGGCTGATTTTTGATGATTTCGATGGAATTTCCGGTGATCACGGATTTTGATTGGTCCACATGTTGATCGTCATTACTATCCATTTGTCCACATTTACGACCACCTTGAAAACGTTGGAACCACTCGTGCATTCTGCTACGGGCCACCATAAACTTGTTTCTTCAATTGAAACGTTTTCGTAAAAGCTTTACCAAATTTTAAAACAAAATTTAACGTTGGCTCTTTGTTCGAAGCTCATTTTCGCACCGATAACACAAACATACTGACACTTAAAGCGCAATAATTTCACTTCCAATAAATGAAATGTCATGAAACTCTCACTGAAAGAGGTAAAGATAGCAGATTCTAACGCACATATAGATGGCGCCACCAGGAGCTAGATTCAAAAAGTTTACTTTGGAGAGCACTTTGTATCTCGTTCATTGCTATTACAACTTAAATGACTTGAAAATTGACGGTCAATTCTCTGCCTTTCATTTGTTTTCAATGCACTAAAGGGAAGTATTGATTGTCCTTATTTGATAGGGAAAATTTATTTCAATATTCCTCAGCGTTGCCTCAGATCTATTTCCCCATTTTATTGTAAAATTTAGAAAACTAAATTTGTAAATTATGCCCCTCTCAAGCGTACTGTGCGTGAGTTTAACTCGATTTCCCAGAATGTTCTACTTGATTTTTCTAACTCTAGGGCTAACTTCATTACCACCCTTAATTCGGTTTTTTAGCTAAGTTACCTATTTGTTTAATTGTAATTTTTTTTATATTAATCTAATTTTAATCATAATTTTCAAGTAGTCAAGTAAGAATTAATGTTCATACACTTAAGTAACTAAATAAATAAAAATAAAATAAATAACTCTTATTCGTATAAAGTTTAAATTTTTTATTTTTACCTACTTACCTATACCCATTTATATTCTTAGTGTGCAAATAAAACTAAATAGTTACAAATCAAGCTCATCCGGGCTATAGGGCGGCTGTGGAAGCGTTGGGATGCCGGCCTTGGTTAGATAACTGTTGTCGTGATGCAACTTCCTATCGGCTGCGATATCTTGTCAGACTCGATTTACTCTTCGTTTGAGTTTCTTGAGGACTTCCTCGTAAAACTTGGCGTTGACGGTTTGTCCAGGAGGAACAAATTTATGGTGGACAATGCCTTTGATGTGCACACGAGTCACATTGTCGCTGTCTTCATCAACGACATCTACCCGGCCCTCTAAAAAGACTTGGCGCCACCGAAACACACCACTTCTTGCTAATGCAGCATCTGGGTAAACCTGCTTGATCATATCAAACGTCACAGAAACACGTCGCGCGAAAATATTTGTCCTGACACTTTAGGGGCTCGAAGACAATTGACCAGCCGCTAGTTCGTTAGCTAGGAACGCCGTCTACCGAATCCAGTCGGTGCGTGCACGATCCAAAGTACTGTCGCGGCGGAAAAAAAACAGTCCTATTACTTTCCGGACAAACTTTGTACATTTTCATGGAGCTTTTACAAATTAGAATAGGAAATTATTTTTTGGTGCCGGTCTGTTGTATCTAAAACTTCTAGAACTCAAATAATTACTTTGAGTCTATCACAAAGTTATTAAACGCGGGTAAAAACAGTTTCGTTGCGACCAGGGCATGGTTACAGGGATATTTCAACTTCAGTCTTGTAAATGCTGGACAATGGAGATGAAAATTCCTGGGTGTTTCCTACTCACTTTCTGACAATTTGTGGCAGTCAAGTCTTTTATCCTTACGACATGAATGCCTATTGGGCAATGTCCAGTAATAATTACTACGATTGCGGGCGGAAGGAATTCGCAGTCCCACCGAAGCAGGTCGTGCGATCAACGAACTCTTACAGGTCCAGTGCTAGAACGCAAGATGACATCGGAGATACAACTTGTTCCCACTTTGATTTGAGCGGTTAACTGGGTAAGGTCTTCTTTCTTGTTGATCGATTTTACAGTTTCAAGCGATGTCACTGTGACGAGGCACTCAAACGATTATGATAATGAAGTTGCTTGATGGTATTGCTATTGTGAGCAGACTTTTCTTGACTAAGTTTGAGCGCACAGTTAGTGAGCTAAAAGCAATTACATATTGCAACTCTGCTGGCGCAGTAATCTTTTGCTATAACTGGAACTGGCGGCATAACAAACAAATATTGATTAAAAATACCTATTCGAATTATTTAATCATTTAATTATGGGACATCATTGAGAAAATCACTTTTTTTTTTTTAAACATGAAGTTAATTTCATATTATTTAAATATACTGTGTACTATGGCTCCACAATAAGACTCGGTCATTTATTTCGGCTTGGTGCGAGCTTCTTAATTTGATTCCAATTATTTTTGACTGTAGGTATTTCGATATCAAAATTCCTTCTCCAAGTTAGAACGGGTCGGCCTTTCAGTTAATAGTGTTTTGTGTGATCTTAAATTAAAAGCAAGCGGCTCGACTTTCCCAAGCGACATCGCTTCGCTCTATAGGCTCTTGAAAAGTTCCAAGAACATCCAAGGTTTTCGAGCCAAATTTTGTTTAGCGATGAGGACCATTTCTGGTTCAATGACTATTCAAACAGGCAAAATTTACGCATTTGGGACGAAGGTCAACCTGAAAAGATTCAAGACCTGTCATTTCATCCATAAAAAACATGATCGGTCCATACTTCTTCAAAATGATGACGGTGAGAATGTAACCGTCAATCGCGAACGTTATCGCGCCACGATAACCGACTATTTGATGCAACGAATTGAAGCTCGAAATCTCGGCGACATTTGACTTCAATAATTCGGCGCCTCCTCCCAAACATCGCACCAATTGATGAATTTATTGAGAGACCACTTCGGTGACCAGATAATTTCACGTTCTGTGCGGGTCGATTGGCTACCAAGATCGTGTGATATCACACAATTAAAATTTTCCCTGTGGGTATATGTAGAGTCTAAAGTCTATGCGGACAATCTTGCTTCAATTTAAGCCTTGGAGCAAAACGTCATGTATGTCATTCGCTAGTTACCAGTCGAAATGCTCGAACGAGTCATCGAAAATTGGACTCAGCGGATGGACCATCCGAGGAATAGCTCCACACCCAACATTTGAATGAGATAATATTCAAAAAATAAATGCCAAAGAATGTTCTTTCGAATGTTAATAAACATACCCTATTAAATTTGTAGTTTCTGTGTTTTTTCTTTAAAAAAGTAAGGAACCTCGAAATGGATCACTCTTTATAAGTATCTGCTCTAAACTTACAATTATTGTTGCTCCGACAAATTGGGCTGTTTTTGCAAACACAACTACCATGGTCTTGGGCGGTGGAGGAAGAGTAAGACACATTCGCATATACAAATATCCATATATCATACAGTTTAAAGATGTACGAGTATATACGCATGAACGTTTTGGCAAACAAAGTTAATTGCTTACATAATCAGGTCATCGGAATTAACTTAATGCCAGCAACAACAAAAGGCCAAAAGTAAAGAAAATAAAACTCCTTTAAATGCGAAATTAATGCAATAAAATTAATGCAATAAAAGAAACAGTAAAATAAACAGAGAACAGCAGCACTAAAGAGAGATTAATATCGCTTTTGTTACCGTTTGATGTTGCATGCTGCTGAGGTGATGCTGGCGTCGGTTGCAGTTGTCAAAATTATAGGTTAAGTGCTTTAGGGCAACCTTGACATAGGGACATACATATACATATACTTTTAACACTAAGCCGTCAAAAACGTCTCCAGTCTGTGAGTTGTGTAAACATGTCTGGGTATTTGTCTTGGATGCGGTTAGTTGGTGGGCCGGTTCTACATACTTCAGTTTGAAGTGAGCTCAATTTTCTTGCTTTTATTTGAATGTATTTTTCATTTGTACTTTAAATGTTGACCGTGAATCATTCAATTGGATTTGGCTGCAAGTTTTGCGGTGCAACATTTAATTGTTTATTATGATCTTTTTTCTTTCTTTTCTGCTTGTTTTTTTGCTTCTACACGCACTTAAGTGCAGTCAGATCGTGACTGAAGGGCATGGAACTTAAGCAGTTTACCAAAATGCAGCTTAAAACTGATAAAATATGCTTATGCATGTAATATGAGTTATAAATAAACCCAGTAGAAAGTTACTTCGATGCAGAACGGATACTTTTTGTATTTCACTTTCCTCTGGGAGGTCTACAGGTATGTCGTAAAAGAGCTAAGTGAAACCTACCCAAGCAATGCAGTTACTGTACCAAAGTATATAGTTATTCAGACCTGGGTATGTGGACCGCACCAAGTTCAGCAGATCTTCGTAAGTCGAGCTAGATTCTGTACACTGTAAGCGAGGTAGACGATGAACCCAGCGGGTGTTTATAAGTGGATGCTACCACCTAAAGCATTAAGCTTTTTTATTTTTTCTTTCTTCATCCTCATCATCATCGGGCAATGGTACATCTATTCCATCGTGATTAATTCGGGAATCGGATTCACCATCTCAGGTATTATTTTTTCGCTGCTCTGGGCGTAAGTCACTAGATCACCTCTGAGGGTTCCACAAGAGCATGTTCCGGTCTTGAAACCTTCTGTTGGTCGCCGCATCTTTTCGTAGAATTTTCGAGCTTTAACCCTTCTCAAGCTCTTCCTAATCACGCATTTTGGTCTCTCTCTTATGTTGTCTGCATGTGCGTCTCGCTTCCCTCTGTAATTCTATGTATCTATCCTACCGGCCAAACGAAAACGGTTTTGTATCGAATTGTGACTGGAGTTAAAAAAAAGGATTCATTACGACAACTCTAAATGCGAAAAATCATATATGAAACCTGGTCAACTAACCAAATTCCCGGCAAACCCGAATGTCCATGACATGGCGTGCTGTATTAAGATCTTCTGAAAAAGTGTGAAACTATATCAAGAACTATTGTTGCAAGACCGTTTGAAAACTATCTGGAAAACAGCGGCTGGGGAGTGTTCCCCGCGCGCCTTATATCTCAGACCTTTGATTTACTGATTACTTATGTTTCCAGTCGATGCAGAATGGCCTCTTTGGAACACGATTCACATCAGATTAGAATCATAAATGGGTTGGAATTTAAATAACCCTATAATTACTCTCGACGGTGCAATAGAGTAAGCGTCAAAATGCGGCAAGTTAGAGAATACATACTTCAGGATATGGACTTCTATTTTAAGAAAAAGTGTAAACCTGCAGTGTATATTATAAAGGGTCTTCCGTTTCGAGGTTCCCTACTTAAAAAAAAATAAAACAAATTTAATAAGGATTGTCAATCGAAAGAACATTATTTCGCTTCTTTTTTTTTGAAGATCATCTACATATTTCAAATATTGGCCGCGGCTAGGTCTCTGATAGTCCATCCATATTTTCCATAGATACCATTTTTCGATAAGTCGCTGAACCATTTCGTCTGTTAACGGGCGAATGACATGCGTGATGGTTTGCTCCAAGGCTGAATCCAAGCCGGATTGCTCACATAGACTGCAGACTTTACATATTTCCACAGGAAATAGTCAAACGGTGTGATATCACACAATCGACTGGTCCAAAACGTGAAAATAACTGCTCACCGAAGTGTTCTCTCAATAAATTCATTGATTGGTGTGATATGTGGGACGTGGCGCCGTCTTGTTGAAACCAAATATCGCCGAGATCACGAGCCTCAATTTCAGAAATCAAATAGTCGGTTATTATGGCTCAATAACGGTTGTCGTTGACGGTTACGTTGTCACCGGCATTATTTTTAATGAAATTCTTCACTGCGTGTTGGACATGGTCTATTCGGTCGAATATTATCCCATAAAGAATGCTGGGTCTCAAGATGGTTGGTGATGGTTTATGTTACCCATAAGTTGAAAAAAGCACGCGAAACACTTTCTTTACCGAACATGAAGTTTCGTAAAAAAGTTGAACGGGTTGTAAACGTTGTTCAAGCCAAAGTCTTTCCATGGTGAAATCCCAAACAATACTGAACAAAAAAAACATGACAGCTTGACACAACGCACGCGTGATCTGTCAAAAAAGACTGTTGAAAAAAGTACTTCTACTTGGATCACCCGTTATTTGTATACATATAGTGATCCTTTAACCAGTAGCATTCTTTGATTAAGCAAAAAGTTATATTGCAGAGCCAATTGCTACAAGGCTAATTTGCTTTATTGAGTTCACTTCCCTGAAGAAAAAACGTTTGTTCATTTGCTTTTAAGTTTTTCTGAGGACTAGTTGGGAAATAATTACTCGGGGTATATATATATACATGCACAGATATATACATACATATTACATATGTACAAACTGGTAGGCGAATTACGCATTACATTTATGTTGAAATGCGTAAGTTTCTTCATATTGATAATTTGTTTTAATCTCACAGAATTAATTCGCCTACAAATTGCAATAATTCAAACTTTTTTTGTTTATATTTTGTGTATGGTTGTATTGAAGGGCTAACCACTTAGGGCTTACACAAAGGTAATACGATTACAATAACAGCCGTGTGATTACTTGATGGAGCATGAAAAATTGCTGGCTCATATTAGGGTGTTACCAACAAACATACCTACACGTGTAGGTAAATCTACACCCACAAATATATCTGTGTGTGTATTCAAGTAAAGTACAATACCATGTACCAAGTAAATTGTTAAAAAGTTTTCGATTTTGTCCAACTAGCTCGTTGTTCTTCAATTGCGCTGAGCATTAGTCGCCCAAGGTCTAAGCGGTGTTAGACGCCAGTAAAACTTGTTAGCATTAGTTGGCGTTTTTGAGTGCTTTAGCCGTTTATTCTCTTGCTCGTTAGATTCATATTGTCATTTGTTGGAAAAATATAAAATTGATTACTTCAATAAAATAATTTCATTTTGATTTCCGTTTATTTACTTCCGCCTGATTCGTTTCGACCATTGTCTATGCTTGTGCGCTTAAAACGTTCATTTAATTGACTGTTCATAATTGAACCCTAACGCATTATGTTTAGCAAGGTAAACTGGAAATCGATGTATGTCTACCATATAAATCCCCTATTTTGGTACTGGAGTATACGTAGGCTGTAAAATTTGTATAATTTCTTTGAGATAGTGCTACATGTGAATTTATTTGTTTTGTAATTACAACAGTCCTTTAAAAATGGTTTATAAACTATGCAATTGTTAGACAATCCGCGCTAGATTGCAAATGTTCAAAAGAGTGTTGGACAGAAAAAAGTTTGGAGACAAAACCCCTGATACTGGGCAAATTTTCAAATAAAATATATTTTTTCAAAATTCGTATAATAAATGTAACGGTATTAGAAAAATTATCTAAACCAAGAAATAATATTAAATTCGGTGCACCAAAGCTATAATACCATACACAAATAAAAAAGTTTCTAAACAAGAAAAGAGCGATATCTCAAAAACTGAGGGACTAGCTCGCGTACTTATATACGTACATGGCAAAATCAACTCACCTTTTCGAGCTCTTTAATTATACCGGGTCTTCCGGGATCATATGATTTCTAAGCGTCGTTTTGGCCACTTTTAATATCGGAAGACCTGTAATTTTTTTTTACCTCAATTGCCAGTTTGTTGTGGTTTTTGGTCTGGTAGAATCAACGGTCTGTACTTCTTTCGAAATGAAGCTCTTAACAGCGTTACTGTTAGTGGAGACCGGTATAGATCAATAATAACCAACTTTTTATAGGCGTAATTGGGAGAAGTTGATCTTGACAGCACCTGGTACCAACAAAACGGGGCTTCGTACCACACAACACGTCCAACAACTGAATTATTGCGAGAAAAGTTTGGTGATTCGATTATTTCAAGAAATTGTGATTAAACACCATTATAGCCTTGACAGGCGGCAGAGTTAATCCGGATTAACTGCGCACTTAATCAGATCCAAATTTGTAGGTGACAGACGGCAGCTATGCGAGTTTGAAACTCTCATAAACAGCTCATTGTCCTTTTTATAATATTTTCAATGAAAATTGATAGAAGATAAAGCATTACGGTTGTTAGCCGACCAATTTTTACCAAACCATTTTTGATTATTAGTCTTTAACAATAAAACAGACTCCCTTCAAGATGAAAATTGGCCATTTTTAACAATGTTGCCAACGAAAATCTCTCAAACTCCCTAAAATTTTGAGAGTTATTTTTGGATTCAGCAACGGAGTTAGCTGCGGTAACTCCTGAATTAATCCCGAAAAATGCAATTAATCTGGTTTAACGCTGCCGTCTGTCAATGCTATTAGACTACCTACTTATTGTGGTGTTATTTGAAGTATTAGTCTTTAGCAATAAACCAGACTCTCTTCAATCTTTAAAAGCAAATATTGAACGTGCTATTCATGACATATGACTTGATTTATTGGAAAAAATACTTGAATACTCGGTTCATCGGATTTGTTCCTGCAAAGGAAGTCGTGGCGGCTACTTGTATAATGTTATATTCAGAACTTAATTGTATCGATTGTACTACACTTTCAATAAAGAAGATTTGAATTTCCTTAACAACGAATGTATTTTGTTTTTTAAGAAATCACTCATATCACTCTTATTGGAGAGCCCTGTACATATATATTTATACTGTAGGGTCTCCGAAGTTTCTTTCTGGACAAGTCAGATTTCTTGACAAACTTGATATACCCTGTTCAGTTTATTAAGTTCATAACCGTAGAAAGAAAGTTATCATAAAGTCTGTGGAAGGAATAGGAAAGAAGGGCAGAATTCGGATGTAACCGAACATTTTATACTCTCATAATACGCAAATTAAGAAACATCGCAGGTTGACCTATGTACGAGGGCTGCTATATATATTCTGGCCTAGGGCAGCACTAAGTGTTGCCAGGTGCAATCTGACATTTCCATTGGAAAGTTTGACATTTTTTAGCATAACATCACTCAGAACGTTTTGTCATTTAATCGTGAATTGTTTTATTTACAGATAATTAAAAAATTCATCTCGGCCAAAAAATGGAATTAACTCGTGAACATTTTCGTGCGATCATTTTTCACAACTTTCGACGCGGATTATCACGACAAGAGTGCATCGATGAACTAAAATCTTTGTATGGCTATGAAGCACCATCCTATAGCACTGTGAAAAACTGGTACAACGAATTCAATCGTGGCCGACGCTCGCTCAAAGACGAATTCCGTGAAGGTCGTCCAAAAACAGCCGTTGTGCCAGAAAACATCGATGCCGTACGTGAACTGATAATGCAAGACCGTCATGTAACATACCTTCAGATAGAGGCATGCCTATGCATTTCTCCCACCAGCATACATTCGATATTGCCTGAACACCTGGCCGTAAAAAAGGTTTGTTCTCGTTGGGTCCCGCACAATTTGACAATCGCTCAAAAAAAGGCTCGTGTGGATTGGTGTAAAGAAATGCTGAAAATACGATCGCGGTGCTTTAAAAGACGTTTATAAGATCGTCACACGAATCATGGACCTATGCGTATGAGCCCGAAACAAAACAGGAATCGAAAAAAAAAAAAACATTTTCGTTGATAAATATGCCTATTTACATTATTAGGCCAGAAATATATATAGCAACCTACGTATAAGGTTAAAGTCAAACAGATATTTGAAATTTCGAATAATAGATATAAGCGGAAGTATTGCCCTGACTTCATGCAGTTTAGGTAAGAGGATTGACTGTTATAAGAAATATAACCCCTTAAATTTCTTAAATGAAAGTCAACCAGAAGTTCGAAAAAATTTATATTAGATATACTGTATGTATGGAGCTGTGGTCATCATTAAAAGCGGTGACTTTCATCCAAGGCTGTTGTTGCTTTTTCATTGGAAGTGGTTTCTATCTGGCGGATCCCAAACCCAGCGCACAAGTCCTTAGGGTTCTCATTTGTTGATATACTATCACGATTAGTTTTATGTCATACAAACAATCGTTAGCTGAACAAAACTATTATATTTTTTGTTGCAACATGTTGCGAGAGTACAATAAAAGATAACATATAAGGCATCCTTCATAAGAGGAATATTCCTTCGAATAATTTACTTTCTAGAAAGTCGCTGAGGATATCTTTAACGGACGGGCTGTCTCAGGACTTCACACCATTTTCAACATTGACTGCTATGACCATAACAGATTTTTTCCATCCATTTGAACCAGTGTACTGCTTTGTTTTAAATAACTTATTAAACTTTTTTGTTAAGTGGAGGGAAGAATTCCAACATGAACTCTTATTTTGTCTTGCTTTCTTTAACTTTTTAATAATCCACAATAACTTTTTTCAAGTGAAATGCTGTTTTGGTGTGTTAATTTAACTTCAATCACTGAACTCATACCCAAGAGCTGAAGTCTCAAATTTAATTTTGGGAATATTGGGATAATTTTTTTTTTTATATTTTTCTGGGAACACGCAGTTACATATAACTAAATTTAACAAAAAACATATTTCAAAAAATTCACTATACGGAGATTAAAACTTCATTATATAGAAAAATACATCGAAAGTAGATTGAAAAAGTAGAGGTTTCGAAATTAATTCATTACAAGGAGGTGTTCAATATAAGGAAGTTCTACTGCATAACATTTTTTTGGTTTTCTGGGTAAACCCGATCCTTTGTTATTGGAGGAGAATGTGCGGTTGAGTAAGCAATTGATACCATTTGAAACTTCGGACTTAAATTTACCGATCGCACAGAGAACTTCAGTATTATTTTTATATCCACATAAAACCAGATGTTTTTTTGAAGTAATTGGAAAAATGATGAATCTGTAAGATTAGCTTTTAAAATTTGTGAGCCCAAATGTTATTGACATCATCGTCTCCAAGAGTTAGTTTCAAAATGTAGTAGTAATTTTAAGTTTCAAAATAAATAAGCAAATTTAAATTTATATCACAATTTTATTTTATTTTCGTTTTCGCAAAATATTCGACAATTAGTGTACCAGTCCGAAATATTCTAATGATGGAGAGTGTAAGCAAGTGGAGCCGAAACAATGCTCTTGACGACAGGAGCAGAATGAACCACAGGCAGGGAGTGGACGACTGGAACGCTGTGTACGCTGTGTACAACAGGAGCGGCATGAACTGCGGGAGCAGCATGGACTACGGGAGCGGCATGAACTACGGGTGCGGCATGTACAACTGGAACGACGGGTGCGGAGTGTACGGTTGTCTTGACAGCGTGGGCAAGTACTGGACTCACGACAGCTTTGCTATGGACCTGAGTGATGCTCTGGTGCGAAACAGCCGAAGGAGCACTGTGGACAACCGAGCCGACCTTAGCCAAGACTGGCTCATGTACTACATGGTGGGTCTCGAGCAGTCCAGCGCTAACGGATGTAGCAACGGCGAAAAGGCAGACAGCAGCGAGAATGGCGTTCTGTGCAGGAAAGTGTTATAAATTAATAAAATTTAATAAAAAAGTATAAAGAAGTATATTAACTTACGAGCTTGAACATTTTTGTTGAGTTTTGGGAGTTGTTTGTTTGTAAGTGTCCGAAATACTTCTGATGCTGATTGTGCATCACTGCCCTGCTTTTATACGATGCGTGTTACGGCAATAAGCAAAGTAGTTGAAGTATTTCACTGATGATCGCTTATAGCCAAGGGAGGCTCAGTCAACTAAAGTCCATTACTTCATTATGTTTTTCGTACTTCTTTGGTTGGAGGAATTTACGCGTCAACTAGAAGTTGGTTAATGCAAAACAAAATATTTTCAACACACACACACACGCGCATAGAAATCATCAATACAAGCGGCAGCAACAGAAATACATTCGGCTGGTAGCTTACGCTTAGCGGCAGTAATGTTTTCAATGCTTAAATGGGTTAACGCCTTTGATGAATGAGTTTTTGAACTCAGTATCAGCTGTTGCGCCGCGTCATTGTGTTGAGAACAGATACACACACACACGCACACTGACCCAACCGAAGCAGTTATAATGATGTTTTCTCATTACTCCATTTACTTGTTCTTCTTTCTGCCCATTTCCTAACTTTTTGGTATAAAAGTTAACACCAAAACGGCATCCAACATCAGTCACACACCACTATTTCCGAGCTCAACTAATCAGCCAATCTCAAAAACTCCAAAATGTTCAAATACGTAAGCAGAATAATAAATACGAAAAATTAAAATATTTTTAAAAAACTTCTTAAACCCTTCTATAGTTCGCCCTCGTTTGCGTATTTGCTGTGGCCACCGTCAGCGCTGGACTCATCGAGACCCACCATGTAGTTCATGAGCCCGTGTTGGCTAAGGTAGGCTCAGTGGTCCACAGTGCTCCTTCAGCCGTTTCGCACCAGAGCATCACCCAGGTCCATAGCAAAGCTGTCGTGAGTCCAGTACTTGCCCACGCTGTCAAGACAACCGTACACTCCGCACCCGTCGTTCCAGTTGTACATGCCGCACCCGTAGTTCATGCCGCTCCCGTAGTCCATGCTGCTCCCGTAGTTCACGCCGCTCCTGTTGTACACAGCGTTCCATTGGTCCACTCCGTGCCTGTGGTTCATTCTGCTCCTGTCGTCAAGAGCATTGTTTCGGCTCCACTTGCTTACACTCTCCATCATTAGAACATTTCGGACTGGCACACTAATTGTCGAATATTTTACTAAAATGAAAATAAAAATAAATTGTGATATAAACTAAAACAGTTTTCATAAAATTTTAGGCTCAGTTACTATTCTCTAAGTAGAGCAGTAATAGGTTCAGGGCGCTTTGCCGATATCGAATATCTAGCCACGAGAGTTTTTTCATTTGGCTTCACAAAGGTCTGAATTAACAGTCTAAGTGTGATTCCTCCGCCACGCTGAGGGTTCAGCCATTTAACCTAACCTAACATAACATCGTAACTGGTTTTTGACTTTAAATATCTTTGCCCCAGCATAAATCAAACTGTTAAATGGTTGCTGCTATCACTTGTTAGAAATATGATGTAAGAAAAAGGGTGCGGTCGATTCAGTACAATGTTGCGTTTTCTGGTTGGTAATAACATGGAAGCTGTATATTAAAGTGGTATATTTATGATTTACATATAAGAGAAAGCCTTGACCACTTTGCATTAGAAGGTGATTGGAACAAGAATGTGTGTTAGGCTATAATATTATATAAGGTCATTTAAGGGCGCATTACAGCAATAATAGATATAAGTAGACAGACCCAAACGGCTGGTTCATGAAATTGGCTACTAAAGCCTGGTGGCTCTTGTTATTCAAAATCCTTGAATGAAAAAAAAATAAATACGTAAGTTAAGGGGTTTTTAAGGCGACTTTTGTATAATTTTGTTATAATAACCAGATATTTTTTGGTAATATTCTCTTTTATTCGAATATATAAGGCTCATTATAGGACCAAGCCCGTCAAAAGAGCTAAATCTACAGTAGCTTTATTCATACAATTCGATTATGTCTTTCAATTCTAGATTGTTTTATAGTTTTCATTCATTTCAATTTCTGCCCTACTATTTTAAAAGAAAAACACAGAAACTTCAAACTTAATGGAGAATGTTTATTTTTTGAAGATTCTCTTTTTTCAAATGTTGGCCCGCGGCTACGTTTCCATCCGCTATCCGTTAAGCCTAATTTTTCTATGACTCGTTCGAGCATTCCGACTGGTAACTGGCGAATGACACGCGTGATGTTTTGCTCCAAGGTCTGAATCGAAGCCGGGTTGTCCGCATAGACTTTAGACTTCACATATCCCTACAGGGAAAAGTTTAACGGTGTGATATCACACGATCTTGGTTTGCCAATCGACCGGTTCAAACCGGGGAAATTATCTACTCACCGAAGTGTTCTCTATTCTTAAAGGAATATGGACCGATGATTGCACTGACCCACAAACCACACAAAACAGTTGATTTTCTTCGTAAATTTTGCTTGCTTACGTACCCATTGAGCCAGAAATGATCTGCATCGCTGAGCAAAATTTGGCTTGAGAGCTTTGGATATCTTTGGAACTTTTGAAGAACCCATAGGGGGAAACGATGTCGCTTAAGAAGGTCGAGCGACTGCAGTTCTTGACCAAGCTGTATTTTGTACGCTTTCAATTTAAGATCTCGACGTAAAACGCGCCAAGTCCCTCCATACGTCAGCTCACCACGGTCTTCGTGCACTCTCTCAGTTACGGCTGCTTTATTTTCTTCACTGCGTGCTGTCATAATCAGACTCATAACTTTGTTTTGACCGCGTAAAGACGTGCGTGTCCGCGAATTTGAGTAAAAATGGAAAAATAGAGCAATATTGCCTGTGATCCGATTTCTGCTTAAATAGTGTTTAGATACCATATACAGTGATACAGCTTCTCGGTTGGCGACGATGAAAAGTTGGCTTACGTGGAACGTGAGTAATATTTTGCTTGAAATGTTGGCCATGAGAAAATTAGCTGAAAATTGTTTTTTTTTTTATTTATGACTCTGCACCGGCTTACGGTTTAGCCATTATCGAGGAGGAGACCTACTGGTCCTTAGTAAGGCCAGATGGAGGTTATGTGGTATTCGTCATGTACGATGTCAACGCTTTTAGCGAAGTTTAGAAAATTGATATACATATCGTCTAGTGCTTGACAGAGGCATTGGCCGTGTTCCAGCGTCTCTCTCATTTTTACTTCTCTGCACTTTCTATCTGTGCCGTCGTTACTTATGCCGACGTTACTTATGTTCTAACCTATCAGCTCTTTCGGAAATTGTTTTGCTTATCATTTTCAGTGACTTCCATATTTCCTCAGCTTGTCGGTATCTAGACGGATGGGAATTTTGGCAATAATAATAAAAGAATGTTGAGAAATAATTCGCAATTTTTTAAAAAATTCTATTTTATTTTGTGATTGATCCAAGGAGAGGTATTCTTTCAATAGTCTGACAGATCACGCGTGAGTCGTGTCAAGCTGTCATGTTATCTTTGTTCACTATGGTTTCGCTTTTCTTTATAGAAAGACTTACTTCTAAACAACGTTTACAAATCGTTCAACTTAATAACGATAGTTCACATTCCGCAAAGAATGTGTTTCGAGCGCTTCGCTCAACTAATGGTCAACCTAATCGGCCTACTGAGCGTGTTATTTGCTTCACCATTACCCATCTGTGGACCCAGCCTTCATTATTGGATAATATCGACCGAATAGACCACGTCTAGCACGTATTGAAGAAAATATAGTAGCCATAGCTGAGAGCGCACAGGATGACCGTGAAGAGTCAATAGTGTGATATCACACCGTGTGTTCCTTCTGTGGGGATATATGAAGTCCAAAGTCTATGTGAACAATTCCATTTAAATTCAGACATTGCAGCAAAATATTAGCAAGTGTCATTCGCCAGTTACCAGTCGAAATGTTCGAACGACTCTTTGAAATATAGGTCTTTTAAATGATAATGAACATTCCAAATTAAATTTGAAGTTTCTGTATTTTCTTAAAATAAGTAGGAGACCTTGAAATAGACCCTTTACTTATCAAACCGTCATTGTTTGTTAACGGTAATATATTGTAAAATCAGTTTGCTACCCTTTTATTAATTACGCACAGTAATCACTGCCAGCGTTGACAATCCAAACACAGACGGTTTTATTTTTCCTTCAGATACGTTTGTGTTATAAAATCTGATCCATTAATTCACATGATCGGTAGATCGGTGTGCATACTTTTAGGCTTTAGGAATCGAGATCGCTATAATAATATTGCTGAAAGTATGTTAAGCAGAAACTACAACTGATCACTACAAGTTGTTGAGTTTATGATCATTAATTATTTGACTATCATTATTATGATTGGTATTAAGTATAGCTGACTTACGGCTCTGATCATAAATCATACGATCGAGCTTTAATAAATTGACGATAAAAATATGAAGAACGATTTAGCAATGTATAAAGAGGTTTAAGAACAGTTAATATCCTGTCTATCTATGAAGTCACAACATTTTAATAGTCTATCCATACAGACTTGGGAACAAGTAAAGGATGATGACTCTTCTAAACTCAGCTGAAAGAAATTCGAAAAAAGCCAAACCAAACGAACAAAATAAACAAACTTTTAATATTTTTAATTGCTTTGGGTTTTATTGAAAGGGTATATGCTCTTTTTTGTAACTAAGTGTCTGTTGATTACAATAGAACTCAAAAAAACTAAGAAAATAAAAAATGTTCACAAAGAAATGCACTGCAACGCAACGAGCGCAAGATCCAAAGAAAGCAAATCGGCGCGTTTCAAACAACAAACACACATAAATATGTATGTGTACTTAGTTCTATGAATATGACTGTACTTATGTGTGGCTAAGAAAGTGCTACTGTGGCTGTGTGTGAAAATAGGTGCTGATCACGTGTGGCATTGTGGTGCTGAGTATTCACTTTGTAGAATAGTCCATACGCAGTCGCAAAATGGCGGTCAATGTTAACTGTTGTGTCACTACAACAACATTTTAACCAATAACAATATGCTCAGGATGATGGAGGATGGGAGTTACAATTGGATGCACCGCGGTGACGATTGGTGTAGCGACGAGTACCGGGTGAGTGGCATGCACCTGAGTGACACTCTGATGCGAGATGGAGGATGGCGAGACCAGGATGGGCCCCAAAATGCTTGGCCTTGCGGCAGTGAGGCTCAGCAGCGCAGCGAATACCACAAACTGTGAAAAGTATAAGATGAATATATTTAATTAAGTCTATTTTAACTAGTTATAACTGTTATCCTTACCAATTTGTAGAAGTTGAACATGTTTGCGCTTAAATCGTTGCGTTGTACTTGCAGTGAACACGAAAAGTGAGACTTTGATGACACTGTTCCGAACCGATGGCACTTTTATAGCGCGACAATTGAAGCGTTGTTCTTACGGATTCAGCGCTCTCTTTTAATCATATGAATTACAATGTTGATTTTTCTCTCGCAAACAATCATTAGCAACAACAATTGATGAGCTCGCTATTGCATCTACGACTGAGCATAGCAAATCCGGCCGATGCGGAAGATAATATTGTCGCGAGGTGCAAACAGCAGCAGCATAACTCGAGCATATTGTATTGCATTTTGAAGTTCAATGCTGGTTTGGCACGGTGGGTTTCATTTCACTACCAGTTTTTTTTTTCAAATCTATGTATGCATATTCATCACGTTCCACCTAATTTTGAACTTATTTCCATTAAAAAATTACTTTGTAAGGTCTTCAAAAAGCAATGCTAGTCTTATTCGTAGCAGCATGAAATGCTCCCATTGTTGGAGGTTGATCTGCTTACATAAAGCTAAAATCTCATGATGCTAAGCTATTCTCATGACACATACTACATCGACTTTCAAAAAAAAAAATAGAAGCAGACATATTTGATGGATTTTATTCTCAGGAAAGAAAGAATTGACTAATTCGATAAGGGTCATCTTTGTTCTTGAAATTTCACTTGATAGTACGATGAGTTCTCAAGGAAATTACTGTTGACATAGTGCTCAAACGTTCTCCTCGATGTTGTATATCTATCCTCTTTATTTGGCATTTTTTTACGGTATATGTAGGTCGCCACCTTTCATTAATTTATAACTGTGTAACATAAGTAATATAGGATGCAATGATGATTCTTTGTTCCTTCTGCTTCAGAATTATATTTTGTGGCACTGCCACAGCAAGGGTATTGAATTCGTGTTTATGACGTAAAAACAGCAATCACCGCTGTGTTCGAATACTACTATTAGAAACTATCAGCCATTCATTGGGAGCTGAAAGTTCGGACTCTCCATTTGTAGGAACACATTAAAGCAGTTTTTTTTAGTTATTATTACATTGCAACTAGTTATAGTTCAGACGAAAGAAAGACTACCAAGCAACTTGAATATGATTTAATCGTTTAGCTATTACAAAGTTACAAAACTACTCTGAGAATATTGGCTAAATTGAAAGATCGCTGAGCTTGAGGTGTTTACGCCTAGATGACGCTTTATACCAGACATCTCCAATAGCAAGGTGCTTTGACAATTAGCCTTAGTACTTTGTTAAGGAATTTTCGGATGACTTTCTTATTTGTTGCGTTATTACATCCCCAGAGTTGAGCACCATAGCTCCATATCGGTCGAAGTACTTGTTTATTATCGATGTATACCACTGATTTGTTACCAATTAACAAATTAATATTTTTGAGTCGCAGATCAAGCTCCTTCCGTTTGTTTTTTTTTCATGAACTTTCCACTCTAGCTTAGAGTCAAGCATCATTCCTAAGTATGTATTTAGCGGAGTCAAAGCATGATATTCGTGCACCGTCTATGAAAATTGGTAAGTGTTGTATCTTGTTGTATGTGAAAACAATGTGTACATACTTAGCTTCATTGAGTTTTATCTGCCATTTCTTTGCCCATTCTAGGACTTCATTTACATATTTTTAAAGATAATTATATAATAATATGGTTTCTCGTTCAATAATTTTATTGCGACGTTCTTCTCAAAAAGCTTCGAGATTGTCGTTAGAAATGGTATGAGCTTGTAAGAAGATACATGATGTAACCTGGTTCTCATTTGAAGTAATTTTCTAATAAGTTGACACGTATGTATTTAAGATAAAAAACGTGCTAATAATGTTTTTTATTATACTCGTTGGAGGAAGCTGTTTTAGAATCGCGGCAGTAATCATTTTGGAATTTCTCACTCAGCTCATTGCTTGTGCAACTTGAGGTTTCTTCGCTTTCTTGAATGGAAATGGTATAATAATCTACGTCTTATCTACGGGCAACATTAAAACAGTTTAATTTATTATAACAATTTATTGCTCTTTAATATTTACTACACTTTCACTATTTTTAAAACACTGTGCGTTGCATTCTGATTATGTTAACATATCATATTAAGATCATTACCATATAATCGTATAAATCCATTTGATATTTAATTAAATATAATATCATTTTAAAACTGGTTTAGTTTGTATTAAGTTATTCTTGTTATATGTTCACAGCTTTCTATATAATATAAATTTTGAATATGCAATAATGTATGTTTTACTTACGTATGTATATTTGCTGTTTAGGGGTCAGTAGGGTAATCTGGCCTGTTTTTTTGACATATTTTTTTATAGAAATTTATATTCTGCAATAGAACTTTTTCACATATCATGAGGTATATCGTGAAGTATATAAACAAATTTTT
Source organism: Bactrocera tryoni (assembly GCF_016617805.1). Classification (NCBI taxonomy): domain Eukaryota; kingdom Metazoa; phylum Arthropoda; class Insecta; order Diptera; family Tephritidae; genus Bactrocera; species Bactrocera tryoni. Next base: position 41,733,614 of record NC_052503.1, read on the forward strand.
TCGGAATTTTTTGATGACATCTGTCGGAGAAATGGCTAGGTGAATGAGATGCATTTTTTTACTGGCGGACACGATTTCTTATGTTTGGATCATCTGAAACTTAAAAACCCAATTTATTTTTTAAAATTACGTGAATGGTTATCGTCCCTACAAGAATCAGGAAAAAGTTTTGATAAATAAAAAAGTAATTAACGTTTTTTTTTTTTAATTTTTTCCCATGTTTTTTTACATAAATTTTGTCATAACATTGTCAATAAATTATAAAAAGTATGTATAGGGACGATAGCCAGGCGTTTTGTGAACATTTAAAAAAAAAGTTAAGCGAATCGGTTTAGTAGTTCGACCGGAATCATGTCCGCCAGTTTAAGCGTTTAAAGTTTGAGGTGTGCACTCCGAGCGCTCCGAACGTCGAGCGGTATTATTATTGTTGGGCCTTTTTCGTAACCTTCCAATGGTAAAGTGGGTTTCTACATTAATTCTAAGGGTATAAGGAAACAAAAAATGCAAAAAAATATTTTTTTTTTTTAAAGATTACCATACTGACCCCTTAATAAGTACATATGTAAGTCTTCTTCTAATCAAATAAAATGTGTCTGTGGGAAAAGTGTGATACAGGGTACAGGATCAAAGCAACGATATGGATGGTATCTTCGATTAAATCCCATCACTAGATAAATTAATTGCAGTAATTTTGATAGATTTTATCATTTTATTAAATATTTATGAATGAATGATGAACTTTGTCTATATTTGCAAGAATCTCTAATTAAATTTACTTGTAATTGGAGATGCTAAAGAGATTTGTAACTAAATGTTGGGCGGCAATATCTTCAGCTAGTGAAGACATTTTTAAGACCTAATCTGCTCTGTGATCAAATTGAAAGGTAAATTTTGTCCATTTCATCACCTTCAAAGTAATTCCCTCCCGCTGCAATACATTTACGCCAACGAATTTTCCAGTCATCATAGCACTTGGAAAAATCCTCCGTCGTGATGGCCATTAGAGCCTTCTTCGATTCAGCTTTTATATCCTCAATTGAGTCAAAACGGTGTACGCGGTGTGGTCATGTAAATTTGCCAGAAGTAATGAATATTTTGACGTGAAATTTAGCATAGATGCCACTAACAGTACTAGCAACTTACAGGAAAAATTTACTGATTCGAAAAACACGCGAAGTATAAATTAAAAATGTACCTTTCAATTTAATAACAGTATATGAATTCAACGTTTTTTATTATAGACCCTAATCATATATAAAGGGTGATTAATTTCTGTTCCCTACTTCTTTGCAGAAAAACCACAGAAACTTCAAATTTAATAGAAAATATTAATTATCATTCCAAAGAAAATTCTTTGACATTTATTTTTTGAAGATAATCTCTTTAAATTCTGTCGGCGGTTACGTTTCAGATGTTCCATCCGTTTAGTTCAATTTTCGATGACTCGTTTGAGCATTTCGACTGGTAACTGGCGAATGACACGCGTGATATTTTGCTATAAGGTCCGTATCGAAGCGGGATTGTCCGCATAGGCTTTAGACTTTCCATATCCCTACAGGAAAAAGTCTAACGGTGTGATATCACACTATCTTGGTGGCCGAAGTGTTCTCTCAATAAATCCATTGATAGATGCAATGTGTGGTGTACACGCTCAGCTACGGCAGCTATGTTTTCTTCACTGTGTGCTGAACGTGGTCTATTCGTTGGAATATTATCAAATAATGATTGCTGGGTCTCAAGATGAGGGATGGCGTTGCGAATACTGAGCTAGGCTGATTATGTTGACAATAAGTTGAGCGAAGCGCGCGAAACACATTCCTTGAACGATTTGTAAATGTTGTTCAAGCATAAGTTTTTCCGCGATGAAATACTGAACAAAAATAACATGGCAGCTTGACATGACAGACGCGTGATCTGTCGAAAAAGGCTATTGAAAGTACGTGTCCTTGAATCAGACGTTTGTATCATATTCATTCACTGTGGTTTATAACTAATTTATTTCAAAGTTTTTTTTATTTTGAACGTTTATTTGTTTAAAACACGACCAGTAGTATTATTCAAAGCCCTAGCTGTTGTTTTCCAAATAGTTTTTAGTCGTTCTTTTGTAATGAGGTCGAGTCCTGGCAAATTGTGGAAAATTATTGTCTCGGGTTTAGTGACAAATTCAGGTAATTTCGGCAAACGTTCGGTTCAATTTGATAAGTTTTTGACGATACCGCTTTTACCTTAATGGTTTGATGCTTTTTCATATATACAGAGCATTTTCGTGGCGTAACACATATTCGGCTTTGCCGTTGATTTTGTGGTTGGCCAGGTTTCATATATGATTTCTGGCATTTAGGGCTGTCGTAAAAAACATTTTTCATCAACAGAACGACAGTAGTTGACATTGGTCGATATATCCGTTTTCTTTCACATAATTGTCTGCGAATGCGTTCATAATCAGTTTTTATGGCTGAATTGGTTTGTGCCACGCGTGGACTACCATGTCTTTTTCTATTATTAACTTTAGCCGTTTGGGAAAACAACTAATAGTGCGGTAAACAAATATTCCCGACTATTGTAATATTATTATATATTATTACTATTAATATTACTATTATGTGTTCTGAGGATTTCAATGATGTATAGCAATACGACCTTCTTTAGCTCCCCACTCCATTGCTCATTAGCGAAAGCAAGCACTGAACTGATTATACGAGTATACACTGCATACAAATTATAAAAAAATAATTAGGGAAATATTACTTCGAATTGGTCCTCGCTGTATGCACTGTAAACTTTGTAACAGAATGTATGGCAACCTTATCCCTGATATCACATGAAACATTTAACATTTTCTATTGTTTTAGTGCATATTTATTCAAAATCAAATTAATATAAAATTACATATTTACAAAAACCTATTAATAGTTGATAAAGGAGTACGCAACAATGCAACGAACGAGACACAAAGATATACTAAAGTTGCGAAACTCCTAACATTCGTGGTTCCATAAGTGATGTGGGGTGCGAAAAAAAACGATGAGTAAGTCTGCAATGGGAGTCGTCCAGTGGGGAATGTCGGCAGTCCAATTAGTGTAGTTTAGAAGTTGTAATTTTACCAAGGGTGGCCATGAACGCCACCATGACCATGACCCACACCTACAATTGGGCCGACTGGTCCGACTGGTCCCACAACTACAGCTGAGCCAAGACCGTGGATGAGGCCTGGTCCCACGATGATGGGGTTGGCAGCAGGGATGCACACCAAGGCGGCGATGACAATGAGCTACAGAAAAATATAATTATTAAATAACCTTTAAGTCAAAAAAGGGCTGCTTGCAAGGCTCGCATCCTTACCACTTTGAAAAGGTTGAACATTTTTGCGGTTGAGTTTGTTGCGTTAGCGAACACTTGTAATTGAATACGAAAGTAAAGACTGTTTGATAACTTTTCCAAAGGGCGCTCGAGTTTTTATACAAAATTTTTGTCACCACAATCTTATTTGAATATCGAATCAGTGTGTGCATTTTACATTTTTATCACTCAGCTGCAAGTTAACTGCATTAACTGGGCGTTGCCAAAAGCCACTTGCACATGATGTGTGTGTGAATGTGTATTGGTCACACTGCTTTCTTAAGGTAAAAGGTTGTGGTCTCTAGTTGTTCGTATTCTCCAAGAATTGAAGTTCAATGTTGTCAACTCGACTTGCCAACATTGTCATGTGTCTACAAATCTTGTGGGCTGTCAATATTTTGCATGCTACACTGCACTTCTTTAAGTAGAGCAGACAGAGAGAATGTTGGTGGGGGAGAAATTGGAAAGACCTGAGGGGTTAGTCTGTAAGTTGTTGCGCAAATAAAATGTTCCTTATCGCGAAAATGCAACTCTGTAAGGCGATAAGCGCAACTTTCCAAATAATATCAAAATTGCGGTTGACCCGAAAAATTCTGCATATAATTTATGGAAACAATTGGTATGCGACCTCCATCACGCGAAGTTAACGGCTGGAAAAAGGTAAAAAAGATAAATTTAAAAGTGATATTTCAATCAGTCATGGGTTAATTATGTAAAGGTTTGGTGGTTTTCCCTGCACTCATTGCACTCTATCACCGTTTGAGGAGCAGCTTCGTGAGTTTCTGGCAATGGAGGTGCGCGTAATTGGAATTAGTGGCACCTTAGAGTTCGGTGCAGCACGACTAACTCCACCAGAGGTGTCAGACATCACAACTTATGAAATTGGGCAGAATGACCAACAACCGGTGGAAGAAATGCTAGTCGCTAGAGAAACTGAGTTTCACTCGCTATTGAAAGTGGGCATTTGTAGTTCATGAAAGAGTAACTTGATGAGCCCATTAACCATGGTGTGTAAATCTGATTGTACATGAAGGCCGTGGATTTAAAAAGGCCTGTCGCCAAATGTACATAAGTGAACAAGACATTAGTAAAACAGAAACTGCGAACATTACAATTTTACGCTTATAACCTTTGGTGTACGGAGCGAAGTATAAGCCTTCCAAAAGCTTAATAATGATGTTATTAGTGGTTTAAACCTCGGGTTTGTTTATCTCGATGATGTATACATAGTTGCCATTTCAGAAGAAGATCATTAAAACCCCGTACGGCGAATAATCCAACGACTTAATGAAAATTGATTATCTGGGACCACTTCTGAAGCCTCTACACATAATTTTAAACAGCAATAATCGTCAAGACATTGAAACATGTTCTAACGATGCTTAATTTCTATCGCCGATTCATATCATATGCAGTGAAGAAACTAACCTCTCCTCTCGGTACTATATCGCTTCCTTGGTCTGAGGAAGCAATCTACAGGTCCACGCCTATTAGTATCAACTAGCAATGAGATCTAACGCTGCATGACTCAATAAGTTTTAAGTTAAGTTTGTCATTATTGGAGCGACACCTCCCAGTAGCGTTGCACACATCCTCCGGATCAGAGCTGGCATTGAGTCTTACCCGGACCCGTAAGAATTTTTCAGATGCGTTTTTACCAAAAGTCTCCATTCAAACTCCACGTCTGTTTGATGCAATGCAATGAACGGATACACCTTAAGATCTGCTCGGAGCTTGAGACAAGAAATCTAAGCTAAGAAGAAAATGAACAGAGGCAGAGTAGTGTCTTCTCCACGGCACTGTTTAACGTCAGTATTTCGAGACTAGAATTGATGGAATATGCACCAAAGTAAAGAGCTATCTCACCGATTTTTTTCTTATTCTCCATAAAGAGCCTAGCACCCTAACCCCACATCATTAGCCGCTGATATATGTACTCACCTTAAGTGGTAGTCCCCAGGGATACGTTTTTGCGGTCAACTCACAATTTGTCACGCTCAGGTAGTAAAGCGACCACATGATTGGTAACACAAGGATTTGTCTAGCGAGATACCAAAAATGTTTGATTGTTGCTGTTTGCACCGTCAGCGGAGCAAAATTATTCAACACAACCGAAGCTTGTTATGTATTATATATCAGAAATGTACGATAATTCGTTGTGCTCGTACTATTCACATCGACCTAGTTGGATCATTACCACCATCTAAAAGAAATCGCTATTACTTCACTTTCGTCGAAGAACCGTTGGGTATGTCAAATACAATAGCATCAACTATCGACGGTTTAAAAACAGTAATTCTACGTTATAACATTAGCCGCTAGACTAAGAATTTGCCATTCATTTTATTGGGTGAACGATCTGCATTCACAAACGGCTCGGCCGCAATTCTAGCTGATCTAGTTTAGCGCGAGATTCTGCGCTGCGGATATGGTCAAACAACTACGCCCATGTATAAGAGACCTGCAACAGTTGACATGGGTTAAAAACCAGTGAATAAGTTTTTATTCTAAGCGATGTAATGCGACCATCGTTATCGCCTCCTTACCATATTAAACGTTTTCCCAAATACCTTTCAAAGGAAGTGAACAATAGTGCTACCAGTGTTTGAGTTGATCGTTTGAAACCTGTCTTCATCTCACCATATATCAAGGAATAAGACAAGATGGCAAATGGGCGGTTAACTCGTCTCATTATTCTGACCATTTCGGTATAGATACATTTAATCTACCTTAATTATTTTTAGTCGTGTCCAACGAGTTGCAAGAGAACAAAAATGAAAGAAACTTTTCCAAAGTGTCCAGTGCCGAATTAACTTTCCTTTCTTATTACCACGGCTCTAATGAACGTGTTTTGGGGGAAGCTAAAAATGTTAGAAGGAAGGAGTCTTATAAAGTAGACAGTACATATACTCCTTCCAATCTTTTCCTCTGTTATTGGTCGATTTCGCATGAAACATTTAACATTTGCTGTCAGTTTATTATATATTTATTCAAACCAAACTAAAATAAAAATACATTTTTACAAAAAATTTGATAAAATAGTACGCAACAATGCAACGAACGAGACACAAAGATATACTAAAGTTGCGAAATTCCTAACATTCGTTCCATAAGTGATGTAGAGTGAGAAAAAATAACGATGAGTAAGTCTGCAATGGGAGTCGTCCAGTGGGGAATGTTGGCAGTCCAATTAGTGTAGTTTAGAAGTAGTAATTTTACCAAGGGTGGCCATGAACGCCACCATGACCCAGACCATGACCTACACCTACAATTGGGCCGACTGGTCCGATTGGTCCCACAGCTACAGCTCCAAGACCGTGGACGAGGCCGGGTCCCACGATGCTTGGATTGGCAGCAGCGATGCACACCAAAGCGGCGATCACGACGAGCTGCAGAAAAATATAATTAATAGATATCCTTTAAGTCAAAACTGGCTGCTTGCAAGGCTCGCATCCTTACCACTTTGAAAAGGTTGAACATTTTTGCGGTTGAGTTTGTTGCACAAAAGTAAAGACTGTTTGATGCTTTTTCCAAAAGGCGCTCGAGCTTTTATACAAAATCTGTGTCAGCTAAATGCAAAGCCACAATCTTATTTGAATATTGAATCGGTGTGTCCACTTTCAATTTTTACCTCTCAGTTGCAAGCCAACTGCATTATGCAACTTATGTGTGGGTGTGATTGTGTATTGTTCACACTGTTTTTTTAAGGTGAAAGGTGGTGGTCTAGAATTATTGTTGGAATTCGGTTAGAATTGAAGTTCAATGTTGTCAACTCGCCTGCCGCGTTCGCCGCTTGTTGTTGGCATGTTATTCGTAAGCGTTACCATGGGTCAACAAATGTTGTTTTTGTTGTGGACTGTTTACATACAATATTTTGCACATTAGAGAGTTGCAAGAAGAGTCGACAGAGGGTAATGAGAACCGTCTTTTGGAGTGCTGGTGGGGTATGTTTTAAAATATCTGAGCGGTTAATCTTCGTTATAGCGAAAATGCAACTCTGTAAGGCAGTAAGCGCAACTCTCCAAGGGTTTAGATGTCCCTTGACCCGAAAAATACTGCATATAATTTGTGGAAACATTTAAATTTATTCTTCCAGGCGACGTTGCCTAATTCCTTCCTGGAGACAGAAGAGGTTCTTTGTTGTTGACTCGATTTGAATAGCGAAACGGTGCGTGGACTAGGAACAATTTGCACAGCCGTAGAGACTGTGTCTCAAGCCCCGGGCAGATCTTAAGGTGAATCAGTTCACTACATTACACCTAACAAAATTTTAGGTTGAATGGAAACTTTTAGTTTAAAAGCAGCACAAAAATTCGGGCCCGGCTAAGACTCAATGCCAGCACCGATCAGTAGGATGTGAGCAATCCTGCTGGGGTGTTACTCCAATTATGACAAACTTAACTTAAAACTTATCCATCCAAGCAGCGTTAGATCGAGGAATTAAGATTTTTGGGCGTGTAAATTCTTGGTTAATTCCAGTATCGTAGACCTATTTGTTGTGGGAATTACTCTCACTGCTAGTTAATCCTTACAGGCGTGAAGTTGATCATTGCTTCCGAAAATCTATTACCACGAACCATTTCGAGAGAGAGCCTTGTGTCTTCAGTTTAACAAACACGAATTTTATGACAAGGATAATTACATTAATGAGACTTTGGAAAGTTAGTGCTGCAATGGGTTAACTAAAGATTATATGTGTAAGCTCGTCGGAGTCCGAAGAGTCCGAAATTGCACTTTTACTAGTAGACATTAGTACTTATTGGCATTTGGTGGAAAGCCTTTTTAAATACATTTCTGAAAACATGTACTTTCCAGCAAGAATGTTAGAGCAAAATCGTGCAAAAATCTTTATTGTTATTGGTAATGTAGAGACGTCTGCACCGGTATCGATAAAAAAGAACTGACGTATCCTTTCTGCGTAGACGATATGTTTTGGCATTTTTAGAGTAGTTGCTTAATGTGAAAACTTGGCCAACCGAGCGGGCTTGTCGATATTTTCCAACTTCGGGATAACTTTATACCTCATACAAGTATATCGGCCGAGCGTGTTTTACTCATAACATTGTATTGGTTGAAAACTTGACCTAGCCCCTATATGGCTGATATACGAGTTTTCGAACATTTAGCTGAATTTACTACATGTGATTGGTGATTGTATGTGAGGTGCCTTAATGAAGCCCAATTATTTAGTATGTGGAATGTTAATAGTTTGGACTATTGGAATAAATAGATATAATCGGGTCAATACCACCCCCAATTCCCATATTTTCCTGTAGAAATTTCTCAAACTTTGATTCTTGTAAGTAAAAAGAGTATAAATTGTTCGATTACAACCAAATTTATCCCTTCCTTACTTGTTTTTCTTCACTTTATATTATTTTATCTTAAATTTCTAAATTATCTTTAGATTTTCATTAATTTCAGACAACCCCTTTAAAGGCACTCTTCTTGATCATTCTGTCCGATTCCATCTGCTGTGATGTCTGACACTTTGGGTGAAGTTAGTTATGCTGCACCAAATTCTAAGATGCCACTTATCCCACTTATCGACACTTCCATTGCCAGAAGCTCACTACTGCTCCTCAAACGGTAATAAAGTCCAATGACTGGAAGGACTTTTAAATAATTAACAAACAAGTGATTGAAATTTAATTTAAAAATTTATCCACAAATTTTATTCAGTGTTTTTCGGGTCAACATTTTTTAGATGTCCTTTGGAAAGTTGCGCTTATCACCAAACAGATTTGTATTTTCGCGATAACGAATATTTTCATTTGCTCAACGACTTACAGAGTAACCCGCCAGGTCTATTCAATGATCTCCCGCCAGCACACCAAAATGCGTACCACATTATTCTCTGTCCACTCTTCTTGCATTTGGCTATGTATATCAAACAGCTCACAACACCAACAGCATTTGTAAACATATGCAAATGTTTGCAAATAATACACCAACAACAAGCGGCAGCCGCGGCAGGCGAGTTGACAACATTGAACTTCAATTCTGAAAGAATACCAACAACAAATTCAGACCTTTTACCTTAAGAAAGCGGTGTGACCAATACACATTCACACACACACACACCATGTGCAATTGGCTTTCGGCGAAGCCAAGTTGCATAATGCAGTTGACTTGCAGCTGGGAGGTAACAATTGAAAGTACACACACCGATTTAATATTCAAATCAGATTGTGGCTTGGATGATAAAGATTTTGTATAAAAGCTCGAGCGCCCTTTGGAACAAGCATCAAACAGTCTTTACTTTTGTGCAACAAACTCAACCGCAAAAATGTTCAACCTTTTCAAAGTGGTAAGGATGCGAGCCTTGCAAGCAGCCCGTTTTGACTTAAAGAGTATTTACTAATTATATTTTTCTGCAGCTCGTCGTGATCGCCGCCTTGGTGTGCATCGCTGCTGCCAATCCAAGCATCGTGGGACCCGGCCTCGTCCATGGTCTTGGAGCTGTAGCTGTAGGACCAGTCGGCCCCATTGTAGGTGTAGGTCTGGGTCATGGTGGCGTTCATGGTCATTTACATGGTTAAATAACTACTTCTAAACTACACTAATTGTACTGCCAACATTCCCCACTGGACAACTCCCTTTGCAGACTTACTCATTATTATTTTTTCGCACCCCACATCATTTATGGAACCACGAATGTTAGGAATTTCGCAACTTTAGTATATCTTTGTGTCTCGTTCGTTGCCTTGTTGCGTACTCCTTCATCAATATTTTGTTGTAAATATGTATTTTTTATTTTAATTTGATTTGAATAAATATGCAAAAAACTAATAGATAATTTTAAATTTTCATGCGAAATCTGCCAACAATAGGGACCAGTTTAGAAGGAGCATGGCTAAGACTCTTTCTTTCAACCTTAGGTTTCTCCAATATATGTACATACATTAGAGCCGTGGTAATAAGAATGGAAAATGAATTCGGCTAAGCCGATGAAATCGGACAGAATGACCAACGACTAACACCGGCGGAAGAATGTCCAACAGAAGAGTCCTTCCGCGAAAGCAAGAGAGCCTTTTAAATAAGCAGGTGGATAACCAAATTGGTTATCATAAAAGTTCTTTAAAGTTGTTGTCTGAAATCAATGAAAAGCTAAAGCCAGTTTCATAATTTAACAAAATTGCGACTTGCAAGAATCTAAGCCCGAGAAATTCCTTCAGTAAAATATGGGATTTTGGGTTATTATTGACACGATCTATTTTTGACAGTAATATTGAAAATATTGTTAATATGCCACATACTAAAAGAGTATTACCAGGGTTTTGTTAAGGCACCTGACATACAATCTCCAATCATATGGAGGAAATGAAGCCAGATATTCGAAAATTCTTATATCAGTTATCACGGGATTTTCAAAAAAGAACAAAAACGGTTATTTATTCCTGTGAATGCACATTCGATGCCATTATGTATGCAACTCGATTTCTCTTGCGTAGTCACCACGGGGACGCTTGCAGAAGTCCATACGCTGAACCCAATTTTCGACGGTTTTCAAGGATCATTCAGTTTATTAATCGTCGCTGGCTTGTTGGCATAAATCATAGACTTAAATTAGCGCTACAGGAAATATTCTAACGACGTCAAATTGCACAACCGAGGCGGCTAACGCACTGGGCCTTTCTTGAGACCCACACGTTCACCAAACTTGGTTTTCAATAAATCGACTGTTACATTTGCTGTATGGCCATTTCATCACCTCCGGCACAAAAATATTCGTTTATCATTGAGGGATAGCGATTCCCATTCACAGTAATGCGTCGGTCTTGATCATCACGGTAGAAGTACGGCCCAATGACGTCACCGGCCCGTAAACCGCACCAAAACGTAATTTTTTCGGGGTACGTACGAATGTACTTTCACAGGAATAACGAATTTTATATTCCAAACCGTTTTCCTTTTAGTTAAAAAAACTTTTGTAGCAGCCTATTGAAAAACCCACTCTTAAAGTTGAGGCTACTGACTCTGAGTTTCGGTAGTAAATTTTAATAATTTCGACTCGTTGTTGGATCGTATCTCTTTCCATGATGAATCCTTACTGAAGAGAAATGTCAAAAAAGCGGCAAATAATGTGGCGTCGGTTGCTGGTCGGACTACTTTTGTAGCGTCCCTATTTTGAAAAATCCGTTATAGGAACTAGCTTAAGTTTTTGCCCAATTTTATCTATTTAAGCACACGATTAGTGACGTTTTGTGGGCGTGGTAGTAGTTCCATCTACGAACTCCTCCTTAGTTTCTGCCAAGGAACATGTGTACCAAGTTTCATGAAGATATCTTCATTTTTACTCAAGTTATAACGGACAGTCAGCCATATTTCAACTCTTCTCGTCATCCTGATCATTTATTTACACTCGTGACCACGTAAACCTCACCACTAAAATTTTTCAAATGTTTTGCATATTTGACTACACTTTATAACGGTACTTTTTGCGGTATAGAATTTTTTTATTTAGAAATAAGTTAATGACATGTTATTTATCAAAAATATTAAAAATTAAAAACAAAGCACATTCAGCTATAAACAAAATCAATTGAAAGTTAGTGAGCTTTACAAAATGAGCGCGAAATGTAAGAGACTGACTTGCGATGAAAAAATTATATTTTTTTATTATTTAAATTAATTTCATTTACACTATATTTGAAATTAATGTTTTAAATTTTTAATGATTGATTTATTTGAACAAAATGCGAATATTTACGAAAATACCTTTGAACGCGAATACTACCTTTCAATTATTTTCGAAGAGTAGAGTAATATCACCAGAAAAGATCCGAAAAGTTAGTCGCTACATAAACTGAGTCTGACTCGCTGCTGAAAGTGGGCATTTGTAGCCCCTGAAGTAGTAACTTAGTGAGTGCCTTAGACATGGTGTGTAAATCTAATTGTAGTACATGAAGGCCATGCGGAGATTATCGAGCACTAAATGCAGTAATTGTTCATCGTCGGTACCCGTAGTCATTTTGCACGTAAGAGTTTTTCTACTGCGTCTATGCCAAAAGTATCCATTCTAACTCCACATGTGTTAGGTGTAATGCAATGAATTGACCGGCTCGTGGCTTGAGGCAATTAAAAAGTGAACCACATATTATATAGACCCTTGCTGTCAACCGCACAAGTGCGACAATAGTCTCTGGAGGAATAAATCAAAAACTACCCTGCTGGGGAAGATCAGAAGGATCAAACATTATCTGATGGAGAGGCGATCATCCGTACTACTTCGAGATTCGAACTCTAAGCTTAGAAGAAAATAAAAAAGAGTCAGTGTCCAGGGATACATCATTGCGGCTAACTCACAATTTCTTTGGTAGTAAAGGGACCACACTATTGATAACAGAGGGCAGCTGTAGCCGATCTAATTTTTCGCGAGACTCTGCGACTATATTAAGAATATTTTCTAGATTGCAAACAGACAAACAGTGCTGCGGATACGGTTAAACAACTACGTTCATGTATGAAGGGCCAGCGACTTGTTGTCATGGTATACAGAAAATATTTGTTCACTTCGGGTTAAAAAACGGTGAACTAGTTTTTAATATGGGCGATGTAATGCGACCATCGTTAATGCCTCCATTCCATATTCAACGATTTTCTAAATAACTTTCAGTGGCAGTGAACAACAGCGCTATGAAAGCTTCAGTTGATCGTTTGAAACCTGTGTTTTTGGTACCATGCATCAAGGAATAAGACAAGATGGTGAATGGAAGGCTAACTCGTCTCGTCATTCTGACCGTTTTGGTATAGATACATTTAATCTACCTTAATTATTTTTAGCTGTGTCCAACAAGTTGCAAGAGTATATGAATGAAAGAAACTTTTCCAAAGTATTCAGTGCCGAATTAACTTTCCTTTCTTATTACTGCAGCTCTAATGATCGTGTATTGGGAGATGCTAAAAATTTTAGAAGGAAACAGTCTTATAAAGTAGACACTACATAGAATCCTGCCAAACTTTTCCGCTGTTATTGGTCGAATTCGTATGAAAACTGAACATTGTTTATTGGTTTATCGGATATTTATTCAAATCAAATTAAGATACAAAAAATATATATTTCAAAAAACTATTGATAGTTGGTAAGGAGAACGCAACAATGCAACGAACGAGACACAAAGATATACTAAAGTTACGAAATTCCTAACAATCGTGGTTCCATAAGAGATGTGGGGTGTGAAAAAATAATAATGAGTAAGTCTGCAAAGGGAGTTGTCCAGTGGGGAATGTTGGCAGTCCAATTAGTGTAGTTTAGAAGTAGTTATTTAACCATGTAAATGACCATGAACGCCACCATGACCCAGACCTACACCTACAATTGGGCCGACTGGTCCGATTGGTCCCACAGCTACAGCTCCAAGACCGTGCACGAGGCCGGGTCCGACGATGCTTGGGTTGGCAGCAGCGAAGCACACCAAGGCGGCGATCACGACGAGCTGCAGAAAAATATAATTAGTTGATATCCTTTAAGTCAAAGCGCGTTGCTTGCAAGGCTCGCATCCTTACCACTTTGAAAAGGTTGAACATTTTTGCGGTTGAGTTTGTTGCACAAAAGTAAAAACTGTTTGATGCTTTTTCCAAAGTGCGCTCGAGCTTTTATACAAAATCTGTTTCACCTAAATGCAAAGCCACAATCTTATTTGAATATTGAATCGGTGTGTCCACTTTCAATTTTTACCTCTCAGCTGCAAGTCAACTGCATTATGCAACTTATGTGTGTGTGAATGTGTATTGGCCACACCGCTTTCTTAAGGTAAAAGGTAGTAGTCTAAAGTTGTTGTTCGTATTCTTTTACAATTCAAGTTCAATGTTTCAACTCGCCTGTCGCGGTTGCCGCCTGTTGTTGGTATATTATTTGCAAACATTGGCATGGGTCTACAAATGTTGTTTTTGTTGTTGGCTGTTTCAGCAATATTTTGCACAGGGTAGTAGACACTTTCAAGTAGAGCGGAGCGGGGGTAATGTGATACCCATTTTGGAGTGCTGGTGGGGGATAATTGAAACGACCTGCAGGGTTACTTTGTATGTTGTGGCGCAAATGAAAATTTTCGTTATCGTGAAAATGAAAACTTTTAACCCGAAAACTTCTGCATTTAATTTGTGGATACATTTTAAAATTATAGTTCAATCACTTGTTTGTTAATTATTTAAAATTCCTTCCGGTCATTGTACTTTATCACTTTTTAAGGAACAGGTTTGTTAACTACTGGCAATGGAGGTGCGCGTAAGTGGAATTAGTGGCACCTTAGAATTCTTGCAGCACAACCCACACAATGAAGTGTGTCAGACATCAAAACAGATGAAATCGAACAGAATGACCACATAAGAGTCCCTCTGCGAAAGCAAGAGAGCCTTTTAAATAAGCAGGTGGATAACCAAATCGATTCTCTCTGAATTTCAATTATATATCCCATAAATTGACTGATATTTTCAGTCCAATATCAGCTATAGAATCTGGGTCCACATTTTCGGAGGATTTTTTTTTAATTTGGACAATTTTTGGTCAAGGTGGCATACTTTTAAAGAATTATTGGTGATTGATTTTATTCCGTTATATTAATTACTTCCTGGTTTGTGTACTGGAAAGTGAAATAATGAAATGGAATTTAAAATTGTGTTATACGGGAAGTAGGCGTGGTTGCAGACTGATTTCGTTATTTTTTATACTGTGTTATAGGAATATGAGCGGAATATCAGGCACTAAATTTAGTCGAAATCGGTCGGTCTGGCCCCGAGATATGTGGCTTCACAAAGTGGGCAGTGCCAGGCCCAACGTCCAATTTTCACACTTGCTGCCATAAAGCCATCTCATAAAATCTTGGGCGTAAAATTTTAAATCTCTGGCGTGTTTAGTTTAACAGTACCGTTATATGGAGAGTGCACGGAGTTGGTTTCCATTTTCAACCATTTTCCAGTGTCCGATAATTAGTTTCTGAGTTATTCGACAAATAACAAACACTTAAAACACAAACACAAGCGCTCGTGCTAAACTTTAAACGCGTTTTTCTCAAAACTATGTTTTTTGAACTGGTGACAACTGTAACTTGAAAACCGCTCAGTAGATTTTAATGAAATTTATACAGCTTTAAGAATACATAATAAACTCGGGCCTGATCGAAGAACTTTTTTTTTCAAAAATTTCGATTTTTTAATACCAATTAACTGTAGATTTTTTCCAAAAAATTTAGACAAAAATTTCCTGAGGCCGCCTTTTTGTTTATAAAAAAATCGATCAGGCCTGAGTTTATCTATTTATAATACTAATTTTTTTGTCCGATTGATTTTAGATGAATCTCCAAGGACCAACACAAACAACTATATTTTTGGAAATTAAATTTTTTTTTTGAAATTTTCGTCTCTTCAAGTCAACACATTCTATAATAATGCCATATTACTACTTTTGTAAAATAACACGATTTAAGAGCAAAAAAAATACTGAAAATTCTAATTTTTTAATGCCTCTGACTACTCCTAACCCTTTAAACCAAATAGCGGACGGGGCCAAGCCCACTTTCCCACTTTTTCGCAATTTGTAGCCCACAGGTGATCATTGCTACTGCAATCTATTTCAACATTTAGTGCTTAGATCAATAGCGTTTTGTGGGCGTCGCAGTGGTCCGATTACGCCCATCTACAAACTCCGCTTTAATTGTTTGCCAAGAAACATGTATACCGAGTTTCATCAAGATATTTAAATTTTTGCACAAGTTACAGCTGCCACGGACGAATGGACGGACAAACAGACGGTCACTTGGATTTCATCTCGGCTCTTTATCCTGTTCATTTATATATATAATCCTATATCTATCTCGAGCCTTCAGATTTTAAGACAAAAAGATCTTATTTTCTAACGCCCTCGGAGATCGTGTGTAGCTCGAACAAAAAATTGTTTTCTTCAAAAATTGAGCGTTCTTTTTTTAAAGCATGCACTTTATTTATAAATAAATCTTTTCTGTTATTAGATGGCAAAGAGAACGCATTATGCAGTACACACTGCTGACTCGTCAGGTTAATTAAGAACATTAATCTATAACAAATGGCCGAGGACAAGAGTTTTGAGGGTATTCTAATCAATTCTGCGCGCACGCAATTTAATGTCCTGTAATTTTGAATCATCGAAGAAAGCTCTATTGGCCCGCTCGGTCCCCAGCTTTTCGAATTATCGCTTACGCATAGAGGATACACCAATTTCTTTTATTGATACCTGGGCGAACGTCTCTACCAGACCAATAACAATAATGATTTTTGCTGTAACATTTTTGGTGGAACAACGTGTTTTCAGAAATATGTAGATTTAAAAACGGCTTCTACCAAATACCAACAGTAAAATAGACATTAGTAAAACGGCAATGTCGGACTCATTTCGGACTTATTGGTTGGTTTCGCATAAAACATTTAACATTTCTTATCGGTTTCTCGTATATTTATTCAAATCAAATTAAGATACAAAAAATATATATTTACAAAAAAATCATAGATAGTTAATAAAGGAGTACACAACAATGCAACGAACGAAACACTAAGTTATACTAAAGTTGCGAAATTCCAAACATTCGTGGTTCCATAAGTGATGTGGAGTGTGAAAAAATAACGATGAGTAGTAAGTTTGCAAAGGCAGTTGTCCAATGGGGAATGTTGGCAGTCCAATTAGTATAGTTTACAAGTAGTTAATTAACCAAGTAAATGACCATGAACGCCACCATGACCTACACCTACAATTGGGCCGACTGGCCCGACTGCTCCCACTACAAGACCTGCGCCAAGACCAGGGACGATGCCTGGTCCAACGATGCCGGGACCTATGATGCTTGGGTAGGCAGCAGCGATGCACACCAAGGCGGCGAACACGATGAGCTAGACAAAAATATAATTAGTAGATAGCCTTTAAGTGACTGAAGGCTGCTTCAACACCCGCATCCTTACCACTTTGTGAAGGTTGAACATTTTTGCGTTTGAGTTTGTTGCGTTAAAGACTGACAATTTTTCCAACGATTGCTCGAGTTTATATACAAAATCTTTGTATTCACAATCTTATTTGAATATCGAATCGGTGTGTGCACTTTCAATTTTTACTACTCAGCTGCAAGTCAATTGCATTAACTGCGTGTCGCCGAATGTGTTTGGGTGTGCATTGGTCACACTGCTTTCTTAAGGTAAAAGGTAGTGGTTTAAAATCGTTGTTGGTACTCTTTTAGAATTGAAGTTCAATGTTGTCTACTCGCTTGCCGCTATTGCCGCGATTGTTGGTTGTTTTAGTATATGATTTGCAATGTGTATACAAATGTTGTTATTATTGTGGGCTGTTTGATAGACATTTTGCACCCTACACTAGACACTTGCAAGTAGAGGGTAATGTGATACGCGTTCTAAAGTGCTGCTTGAGGATGATTGAGAAGACCTGTATACATTAGGCAACTTAGATAATGAGATTATTTGAAGTTTAAATTTTTAATTTCCAGTTTCAGTTTCAAGTGGTGGTGCAATGTACATATATCAAGATTCATATAAGGTTTAATTAGTGGGCACATTTAGTGTGAGATATCCTACAA
>NC_052503.1:41751602-41760606 GCF_016617805.1 Bactrocera tryoni
AAAAAAAAATGTGCAGTGACCGGAGCAATATATAGGCCGACAATGAAACACTACAGTTTTCTTTTGATCAATTTTTTGTTTGAGTATATCGACCAATTTGTACAGCCAATGAAGTGGTTGAGCTGGTTCATCCTACTTAAAGGGGTTTGTCCGGAAAGTAATAGGATTTTTTTCCGCCGCGTCTATACTTCGGAGCGTGCAGGCACTGACTGGATTCTGTAGAAGGCTATCGAACGAGCGGCTGGTCAGTTGAGTCAGACAAACATTTTCGCCCGACGTGTTTCTGTGAGTAGTGCAAGTCGAATATGCAACGTTCGTTAGAGCAAATGTTTTTTGTTTCCTTGTCTGAAAAGGCCGACGAAAGACAAGCATTTTGTGACGGCAGAGGGAATCCAAGCAATATGCTTGCTCTCAAGGCTACTCCGGAGAATGGCTTCCGTAACGCCTTCAATGCTTGGAAATTGCGCTGGCAACACTGCATCGACAAAGAAGAAGCATATTTTGAAAGTTTTTAAAAAATTGTAACGATTCGTTGATACATTTTTTTAAATCGACTCAATTCTTTTTCTTTCCAGAAAAACCCTGACCCTCGCCGGTCACAATGAGTTTCAAAACTAGATGACTTCTTTGACGTTTGATAAGCGAATCACAGCGACGAAGCAAATTTCGTTCTGTAAGAACATGAAGAACCCAAGAAGGTTGTCATCTTCGAAATTAAGCTTAGACACGTAGTGCATCCTAATGATCGAAATTGCCGAAATGAACTTATGCAAACCAATTTTGACATTGGTTTTCGATCAACACATCTTCTCGATACACATCACATAATTTCCTACTTACTGTTTTCGATCATTCATTTAAGAAAATTGTTACAAAGCATCCTAGCTGTATCAGCTATTCAAATATGGAAATATATAATGATAAAGCGGTTAAGTGTGAAATCGATAATTTCCGAGAAAATACACATTATTCTACAAAGCTCTTAATATAAAAAAACTAGCGAACACTCGTCCGGTTAAATACATACATTAAACATTACTAAAGCGATATGTGGGACAGTGTGAAATTAAGCATAATCGGACATGAATAACTGCCCTTATATAACAATTTTAACTTCTATTGATTCTAAATAATTATCTGGTGATTACACCACCAATGAATGTATCTGTATAAAACTTTGCACAGATTTAAAGAATGAGACCTGATGACTAAAAATTGTCAAAGTTTTCAAGTTTCGTTGACCGAATATATAAACCTCGGTGTGTATTACAAAAATAACAGTCAATATATTAGATTTATTATCACAATTTGGATTGTTTTGATAACAGCATGCCCTTGTTTCAAAAATGGGTGAAATCGGGACAATACTTCTGACATGGATAAATCGAGTCAGTACCTTAAATCGGGTTAGTACCTTAAATAAGAATTTCATACTTCCGATTGGTTTTATAGTGTACATATCGGTCAATACGTAAAATATCTTAGCAAAATTTGGTGGAAGAATATTGATTTACTTCTAAAAGTTTAATAAAAAAAATATCTGAAACCGGTTCACAAATTCAAGATTTTCGTTGTTAAAGCAGACTTATATTCAATATATCGGTCAGTGTGAATTATCTTGATTATATTTGAGTAATGCAAGATGTTATTGGAATCAGTACAGACATTTTTTCGTTCTCAATTCACCCGATAGCGATTTCCGATATTCCGCCTGATTTTAAACCGTTATGTTGATCTAAATGATTTATATTTTAATGAATGTATTCTATAGAAGCTGTTTTTCTGATATACACTATGGTTAATTTTAACGTTGTGTTAAAAATACGAGATGATAACCAAAAACTAAACATGTCGGAGACATTAAATTTTACACCCGACACAGCACAAATGAGCTCCATAGGATCCAATATTAAAATTGAACAATATATACCTCAAGACCTAATAGACAAATTTTCATTCACCAGGCAATGATTTTCACAAACAACAAATATCTATGTATATATCACAATTTTAAATTCCATCTGATTCTTTCTTCACATTGTAGAAATTAAGTACAGAAGTAGATGTTGTAATTAAACTCTTTTGAAATAGTGTTTTTGATGCCTTGCCATTGCCTTTAGCAGATATTTTACTTAAAATATAGGATAATTTCTGAAATATATTATTGGTACTCAGATAAAATCTTTGCCAAATAATAGTGTGCTCTTGTAACAGTTGACTTTATACAGCATCCTCGAATATGGATCAATGTTATCTTATCAGTAATCATACTTTTCTAATAAGGCGCTGTAGCTTAACTCTAAGGGGTCGCTATTTTTGTTTTAGGTTCCCATACATTATTCATAGGAATTTTCGTTTTTTCATACAAACTAAAATTTCACCAACTAATTTTCGTTTCTCAAAAATAACCATCATATATGTATATTCTATTGTTAATGGAAGAACTCGGACTAAATACCAATCCCTCACAAACATTTTTTTCATATTGCAGTTGAAGAATCTATTCTCGGATATATAAATTTTTAAATTAAAGAATTTATTAACAATTCGCTGATATAAAAGTCAACAACGTTATTATCTAATTATTCTATACAGTTTGTTATATCACAAAATCAGTGTACAAAATCTTTTGTCCATTTCTGTTCTCTTTCGTCGTCCGTTTACCAGGATGAGTAGTGAGCGTCATAGGCCAATGGCGCAGCATAACTGTGCACAACTGGAGCAGCGGCGTAGGATTTAACGACGGGGGCGGCAGCGACATATGAGGTGTGCACCAGAGGAGCAGAGTGGATGGTCTTCACGACAGGAGCGGAGACATAGCTGGTCTTCACAACTGGTGCCACCACATCCTCCACAACATGAGCTGAGCTGTGCACGATCGACTGGCTTTGATGGGAGACTGCGGTGGGAATGCTCTTCACCACGGAGCCAACTTTAGCCAAGACGGGTTCTTGGTAAGCAACAGCGGCTGGAGCCGAGTACACAACTGGGCTCTCATACAAATGACTTGGGGCGGCGGCGGCAATAGCGACGAGAGCAGCAAGGACAAACTGTTGAACAAAAGAGTAATTTGTTAAAATATTTTCAAATGTCTTACGAAGTAAGTCCTGTTATAAACTAAGATTAACTTACCAATTTATACATTTTGTTAGTTTTTGTTTTTTGAGTTCGTAAGAAAGAACGATTTTAGACTTTTGAGCGTTGTTAGCTGATTGATGTCTTTCGGTTGCGTAACCCTCGCTTTTATACACTTTGCGTATTATACGTGAAATAGCCATGAAGCTTAATTAATCCATTAACAATAACAGTTTTGGTAGAAATATTGAATACAAATTTGTTGATACGATCAACTCGTACTCTGTGCGCATGTGTATGTGTGCGTGTGTGAATGTTGTGTTTGTAGTAAATTAAATTAGTGTGCGTGTATATCAGACCGGGCTTTCAATTACGGTTGTGTTAGTGGGTGCAACTATCAGTTAATTCTTCACACACTTTTGTGTGGAAAGTCAGTCGCGTGCTTTGCAATTACTGTTTTTTTTTTTTTAATTGAATAATAAAAATTTCAGTAGCTTCTAACACCTCTCGATTTTATGGCAGTTCGGTCAACGGCTTTTACTTAATAAACAAAAATATGAGAAATCCGCCAGCTATTGCATTTTCATATTTTTATAGTTCGAAACTGAGAAAGAACTAAGATCAAGTTCGGGTGTAACCGAATATTATAATTCAAGAACTCACTTAAGTATTTCTATTATTGTATTTGACATCGTGCCCGCGATATATATAAAAAAAAACTTAAATATCTCAAACGAGCTGTGTGAAGCAGTTGCCATACTGGATCATGGGCAGGGCTTTTAGAGGCATAATGGGAAAATTCTATTTGTCAGGACCTACAAGAACCTAAACCAAATTCCGCACATTACATTAACATGACATTTCTGCATTAGACTGTGAATATAAACGAAATTGCATCACAAACACGCCCACTTCCCAAATAACACCATTTTAAATTCTATCCACTTTTGCACCAATGAATATATCGGTATAAAAACAATTAATGCCTTTATGGTATACCATCTCAAGTTCAAAGATCAATAAAATCCCCATGCCCCATGAATTGAACCACAGTACATATGGCTCTCCGAAAATATCAATCAATCTATGAAATTTATTATTTAAACTCAAAAAGTGGTAAACTCGGGTCAATATACTCTAGCCCCTTATGTCTCATTTAAAGATTTTCAAACTTCCGGTTTATTTGCGGGGTATATGGGGTATATGTGCACAAATATGCGAGTTGAATTTCATAGAGGAGAGACTTCTTAACAACATTGTGTCCTTACCTCATAAAATGGATAGTATCGGGCCAATACAAATCCTATCTTCCATACTACATAATATAAAAAACTTCAAACTTGCAAGAGGCTTTAAACCGTATATATTGGCCACTATCAAAATTAAGTGTTCGTATAAAATTGGATATATGTTACTCCTATTAAATTCTACAATACCTTTAGAATACTTTCAAGTTGATCCCAGCAATAGTTTCGGAAATACAACTTTGAGAACTTATGCGCTCGAGTGTCCCGTCTTTAAACGAGTTTTCTCGAACCTGTGCTTTTGAAGTCAGTTGACAAGATTTCTCGAGAACTACTATACTGATCTTCATGAAGTCTGCCCAGAACTTTGAGTTATAATTCCTAAAGACTTGGAAGAAGGATTTTTTTGAAATTACAACTATTTGAAAAAAAAACTTGCGAAATTTTACTGGAATTTTCTTTGTTTTTAATAAAATGTCTGCCAAAATCATATTTTTAGTTTTTTTTGTTTCTTCGTCCAAATTCTAAGTTAAGGTTTTAACTAAAACGCTTTCTTTTTGGTCGAGTTTAAAATATAGTTTTCAAAAAATTTCAGAATTTCTTTGTTAATTGTGTTTGTTTGTAACAATAAAAAATTCAAATAAAATATTTCATTTTTATATGGGCAAAAAGTTTTGAAAAGGGGCTATTTTTTACCTGAGGAAACCTATGTAACCCCTTAATGCAGAAAGTGTATGAAATCTAAACGTGAGATATCCAAGATCCCATGTACTATATAAGTATGTATAATAATCATCGTGTCGGTCAGTATGTAAGTTACTTACTTAAAATTGTGTGGAAAAGTTAATGCAATCTTTACAGATAGAGTCTCTATATATGCAAAACTGTGATCTACACGCATTTTGATTTCCCTCATAACCTTAAACTGTAAATGTTGGCCAAAATCTGTGATCTTATAATAAAAATATAAGTTATCTGTTGTTAATATTCTCCTTTGAGTCTCTGAGAGGTGTACATTTTATTTTAAACATTTTTTTCAGAAATAATGTTTTTGGTTCCTTAGTTTTTCCAGTTTGAGTGGTAATGATATTTCATTGTATTTCTCCTTTTTATCATAAGATATCATGTTGAACGGAAGTCATAGGTGGCTATACCGGGTGATCAGAGAGATAAATAACTAATTTAATCAATCAAAACAGTATGAACAACTTCTAATTTATTTGTTTACGATCAACTGTTTCATAAACAAATTTACTCTCTTTAAAGCATATTCGAATTACTAAAATTATGTACATATTCTGCAATGCTATTACAACCCTCAAACTTCACCAAGATGAAGTCTGTGGATTCATTACATGAACATACCATATATACTTACTAAGTTGGAAACGTATCCTCCTTCCAGAATATAATAGGAGCAATGACTATACAGTACACAAAACTATTATGAGTACAGTGGAGTTTCTTATAGTAAATACAAACTTATATAGTTTTCTTAAATATTGCTGAAGCTTTACAGTGGATCATTAATACCATGTACACCTTTATTACGGCGTAGAAAGAGCGCGCAGCCGACATATGTATGTATGTGCTTGTGCTGGTAATTTCCCTTGCCTACAATAAGTTTATGTACAAGTATGAACAACAAATATAACTCCTCTCACTCACACACGGAATATAACAAGCATGACTGTTAATATTTTGTTTTCGTAAGTATACTGATTCGTTTAAAGCACCAAAAAAAACTATATAAGAAGTGGATAGCCAACAGAAAGACATCAATCAGCTAACAACGCTTAAAAATCAAAAATCGTTCTTACTTACGAACTCAAAAAACAAAAAATAACAAAATGTACAAATTGGTAAGTTTATTTCTTCTTATAGCAGGATCACTTAGTAAGTAACATATTTCAACCATTTATTTCCACCTTCCAACAGTTTGTCCTTGCTGCTCTCGTCGCCGTTGCGGCCGCTGCCCCAAGCCACTTGTATGAGAGCCCAGTTGTGTACTCGGCTCCAGCAGCTGTTGCTTACCAAGAACCCGTCTTGGCTAAAGTTGGATCCGTTGTGAAGAGCATTCCCACCGCTGTCTCCCATCAAAGCCAGTCGATCGTGCACAGCTCAGCTCATGTCGTGGAGGATGTGGTGGCACCCGTTGTGAAGACCAGCTATGTCTCCGCTCCTGTCGTTAAGACCATCCACTCTGCCCCTCTGGTGCACACCTCATATGTCGCTGCCGCCCCCGTCGTTAACTCATATGCCGCTGCTCCAGTTGTGCACAGTTATGCTGCGCCATTGGCTTATGACACTCACTACTCATCTTGGTAAATGAACGATGAAGAAGAACTGAAATGGACAAAAGATTTTGTACACGAATTGATTTGATTTTGTGATATAACGAACTGTATAGAATAATTAGATAATAACGTTGTTGACTTTTATATCAGCGAATTGTTAATAAATTATTTTACTTAAAAAAAAAACTTTTAACAAGTAAGGAAGGGCTAAGTTTGGGTTCAATCGAACATTTTATACTCTTACAAATTGCAAGAATTAAAGCCGGGAAAATTCTTTAAAGTGTTAAACGTCAACCAGAGGTTCGGTATCGAAGTAATTTCATATATCCATATACTATATACTATATAACTCAGATACTGGCCGACATATTCGACATAGGGTTTCTTAAAAAAAACGAAAATCATTATATATTTGGTTATGTTAATCGGCCTACCAGATTACTTGTTAAGCCACGCATGTACCAGTTTGGTCCCTTGCGATACCAGATGGAGTTCACTTGCTAAGCCCCAGAGGAGTAGTCATAGTTATCGTTACACAGGGTTTCTCCGGAAAATAATATGACTGATTTTCTTTCGGTAGAGGGCGTTCTTAGCTAACGAAAGAGCGGTTGGTAAGTTTTTTTTTACCTTTCCTGAAAAGCCTAATGCAAGGGGATCCAAGCAGCATGCATCTCGGCTCTCAAGGCTATTCCGGAGAATTCCGTGACGCCTTCAATGCTTGGAAATTGCGCTGGCATTACTGCATTGACGCAGAAGGAGTATATTTTTTTTTAAAGAATTGTAAAGATTAAGTAATCAACTCAGTCCTATTATTTTCAGGACAAACCCTGTATGTAGTATATGGGAGTTTGGGTAGTGTCGACTCAATTATTTTTTTGAATTTTCCCTGCATGCAATCGCCCATCATATGGACTAAAGTCAGCCGAATGTTCGACAATCCTGATATTAATTATATTGGCTCTGAGGCAAGTTTTCGCCCAAATTTAAATATTTTAGGCACAAAGATTTAGTAATTCACGCTCTGTAATTTTCATTGAGATAACTCAAATATTGACCGATATTACCTGGAAGTTCGAAAATCTTTATATTTGGTATGTGGAGTCTAAACGAAGTATGGCCCGATTCAACCCATTTTCGGCCGTACCATTATTAAAGAAGTATTATCACTGAATTACTATTACATATTTCAAAAGTTGCACAATATATGTATTCGATCAAAAGTCAACTATATGTACTGGTATCCGAATATTCGGTGAATAGGGCTTGAATAGTGGCACGCACTAAATGCAAAGTTGTATCCCCTTTAAATAATTGTTTCCTGATTAGTGTACTGGAAAGTGAAAGAATCAAGTTTAATTTAAAATATTGTTATATAAGAAGTAGGCGTAGTTGTTGTCTAATTTTCGTCCATTTTCTTACTGTTACATGGAAAATAAATTAGTTTGGATAGATAGATTTGTTAACAAAATTACTCTTAGTACCCTACGATTAATAGATGCGACATTTTTGGAATAATAATGAAATTAATTCTCATATTGATCGATATTTGTATGTAGTATAAAGTCAACCGGAACTTCGAAAATATGTATGTTAGGTTACGGTGCAAAAGGTTGTATTAACCTAATTTTACTCAGTTTGAACACAAGGGCACGTTATCATCAGGACCGTATCTGAATTTCAATAGAGGATTTCACGGATTGATTCCTATTTTCGGTACAAAGCCAGCCCTAGGCTTGGGGTTCATATATTCGGTACATGAGAGCTTGAAAACTTCGAATGTTTCTACATTGGGATAACTTCAAAGACACTATTTGTACGATATATGTATGTATGTAGTCTAAAGTCAAAAGGCTGTATTAACCTGATTTTACTCAGTTTGAACACAAGGGCACCGCCCGATTGCGCCCATTTTCATAACGTGAAAATGTAATGTCTGGATAATGTTCCACACAAAATTGGATTAAAATTGATCAAGTTCCTGTTACGTAGGATTTTATCTAAAGATGAACACTGTAACGACCACTATATAAATTTGATACCGACTTCTATGAAATCTGTCTTTATGGTGAATTAGTGAATTATCACAATTTAAGTAGTTTCCAGCATAACCATTATATGGGGAGTGGGGAAGTTATCACCCGATTTTAACCGTTTTTACTGTGTGGAGATGAGTGTGAAAAGTGGTAGAAAAAAGACTTGTCCTGAGTCAATGTGGTTGTGAAATATATACATTAAATTTGTGAAAGCTGGACCATGCACATTTAAAATAATGCTTTTCACCACGGATGCCATTTACAGATCCACTTGCAGTTTTGCGCTCACGACTTTGACTGTATGGCATGCCGCCGTCTTCTAGAATTTAAACGTCGTCCACATCAGCTCCAATTC